>NC_136876.1:47156669-47161669 GCF_949152265.1 Phoxinus phoxinus
CAGCGGCACGACCCAAGATTTGCGCGACCGGCTCGCTGTTTTTAGTGTCCCCGCCAGCAGCAGAAATATAGCGAGCGTGACTTCAGCGCAGCTGGAATAGTTCAAGAAAAAAGTACGACTGGATTAAAACCTTCCACTGTGGATGCTGTGATTTTTCTTCACGATGCTCTGTAAGAAACTGTTCTTAGCCATGTTAGGGGCTGTCTTGTTGGTTTTCGTTTGAAAACGACTTTATTTTCATCAGTCTGTTGGAAACTATTGGAAATAAGAATGGCCATGTTCTGTAGTGAAGACTTGATTTTTGAGGTAAGATAATGTGCATGTTTGTTTTTAATTTAATGCCATTGATTTGATTTGTTTAGATTGTAGGCTATAGCTCATTTCGTTTGCGAGCGCTGTTGCCACTGAGCAGCAGAGCAGTTTGCCTCAGCTTTTAAAAAATTATAATAAACGTTTAAACTATAACTGTCTATGTGTGATATGCTTAAGGTGTTTTATGGATTTTATTATGATGAGCTGTCGGACACGGGCCGGGCTAGGGCCTAGATTTGAGGCCCGTGCAGGGCTCTATGCTAGGTTACTCTAAGTGTTTACTAGGCAGTTACTAGGGTGTTCTAGGTGGTTGCTAAAGTGTTCTGAGTGGTTGCTAGGCAGTTACTAGGCTGTTTAGGTGGTTGCTATGGAGTTCTGGGTGGTTGCTAGGGTGTTCTGGGTGGTTGCTAGACAGTTGCTAGGTTACTCTAAGTGTTTACTAGGCAGTTACTAGGGTGTTCTAGGTGGTTGCTAGAGTGTTCTGAGTGGTTGCTAGGCAGTTACTAGGCTGTTCTAGGTGGTTGCTAGGGAGTTCTGGGTGGTTGCTAGGGAGTTCTGGGTGGTTGCTAGGGTGTTCTGGGTGGTTGCTAGTGTGTTCTGGGTGGTTGCTAGACAGTTTCTAGGTTACTCTAAGTGTTTGCTAGGCAGTTACTACTAGGCTATTCCAGGTGGTTGCTAGGGAGTTCCGGGTGGTTGCTAGACAGTTGCTAGGTGGTTTCTAGGTTACTCTAAATGTTTACTAGGCAGTTACTAGGGTGTTCTGGGTGGTTGCTAGGGTGTTCTGGGTGGTTGCTAGACAGTTTCTAGGTTACTCTAAGTGTTTGCTAAGCAGTTACTTGGGTGTTCTAGGTGGTTTCTATGGTGTTCTGGGTGGTTGCTAGGGTGTTCTGGGTGGTTACTAGGCTGTTCTAGGTGGTTGCTAGACAGTTGCTATGGTGTTCTAGGTGGTTGATAGAGTGTTCTGATTGTTTTCTAGGTGGTTGCTATGGTTTTCATAAGTCTGTTATGCTCTGGTGCTGAAATATGGCTTATTCGTGATGTTATACGGTTGTTAGGGAGCTCTAAATGGTTGCTAGGATGTGGCTAGACAGTTAGCAGGGTTAAACTAATAAACTGGTATAATTATATTATAGATATATTATATATTAATAGTTTATATTATTATAGAATATATACCATTAGAATAAACTAATAGACTGGATGTCTCGTCTCTATGATGTTCTGATTCATACATGCACTGTAAACAAATAATCCTACAAAAACTGTCGATGACTGATTGAAAACGTGAAATTAAAGTAAAATATACAAATTGAAATAAAGTGCACAAAACTTTAAAATAAGTGCACACACACACACACACACACACACACACACACACACACACACACACACACACACACACACACACACACACACACACACACACACACACACACACACACACACACACACACACACACACACACACACACACACACACACACACACACACACACACACACACACACACACACACACACACACACACACACACACACACACTCACTGAGAATTAACAGTGTAGATGTTGATGTTTTATTAAGATAAGATGTTCAGTCTGCTTTAGTCGAGCTCTTGAGTTTTGAACATTAGTTTTTCTCTGACTGCTGTAACTGTGTTTCTGACACACACACACACATCAGTTTTTCTCTGACTGCTGTAACTGTCTTTCTGACACACGTTTGTTACGGCAGAAACACAGAGAAACTCTGATCAGATGCTTTTCTTATTGCTTCTATAAACAATGCTTGTTGTTTATTTTGTAACTGAGAGGAAAGTGTGCAGCACATGTTTACATGTTCATCTAAACGTCGCTCTCAGCCGTGTGGCGGAGTCAGATATTCACTAACAGTATCGCTGCTCGATTATTGCGAACTTCGCTTTTCCCGCTAATGCCGGAGACACACTTAACGCTAGCGGAGACGTTCTTAGACTGAACTGAACACACTTGCAGAGTTTCCTCTACTAGAGCAGATTTTAAACACCGACTGTGAACAACGACTGAACGCAACTGTCTCGGACTCGCCGCGTTTGGCCGTGATCAGTCGTATCAAATTACATTCATAATCGGCCTTACAGTCGTTAAGGTTTAAATGAAGAACGAAAAAGAACTTCGCCGGGAGTATATTGGGACCTTAAGGCCCTGTGTGTGTGTGTGTGTGTGACTGTCATAATAAATCAATTAATTTGATTGTCGAAAAAATCCCAGGTGCAGTTCACTCTCAGCCAGTAAGATTCCATGTAGCATTTTCATTGGTCAGTCGGAAGTATATTCTGACTTTTGACAACATTTAATCCAGAAGCGAAGATAACTTATTTCTAGTGCAAGAACACAGGGAGATTTCACAGTTTGAACGCGGATGCGCAATATCTGAGCGAGAGGCAAGAGAGCACTGTGTATTGGAAGTGCTCTCGCGTTACTATAATGTGCTCTTGACATTTGGCTTAAAAATACACTGTGTGTGTGTGTGTGTGTGTGTGTGTGTGTGTGTGTGTGTGTGTGTGTGTGTGTGTGTGTGTAAAACTGACTGTGTGTTTGTGTGAGAGATTGATTGAGTGAGTGAGTGAGTGAGTGAGTGAGTGTGTGTGTGTGTGTGTGTGTGTGTGTGTGTGTGAGAGACTGAGTGAGTAAGTGAGTGAGTAAGTGAGTGAGTAAGTGACTGACTGACTGAGTGTGTGTGTGTGTGTGTGTGTGTGTGTGTGACACTGAGTGAGTGAGTGTGTGAGAGACTGACTGAGTGAGTGTGTGTGAGAGACTGAGTGAGTGTGTGTGTGTGTGTGTGTGTGTGTGTGTGTGTGTGTGTGTGTGTGTGTGTGTGTGCGTGTGTGTGTGTGTGAGACAATGAGTGAGTGAGTGAGTGTGTGAGAGACTGAGTGAGTGAGTGACTGAGTGAGTGTGTGTGTGCGTTCGTGCGTGTGTGTGTGACACTGAGTGAGTGAGTGTGTGAGAGACTGAGTGAGTGAGTGAGTGTGTGAGAGAGTGAGTGAGTGAGTGAGTGTGTGTGAGAGACTGAGTGAGTGAGTGAGTGAGTGAGTGAGTGAGTGAGTGAGAGACTGAGTGAGTGAGTGAGTGAGTGAGTGAGTGAGTGAGTGAGTGAGTGTGTGTGAGAGACTGAGTGTGTGAGAGACTGAGTGAGTGAGTGTGTGTGAGACACTGAGTGAGTGAGTGAGTGAGTGAGTGAGTGAGTGAGTGAGAGACTGAGACTGAGACAGACGTTTTCACATCTAGCTCCTAAACTCTGGAATAGCCTTCCTGATATTGTCCGAGGCTCAGACTCGCTCTACCAGTTTAAAACTAGATTAAAGACGCATCTCTTTAGCCAAGCATTCACATGATGCATCTCATACCTTTTATACTACAGTTAAATCAGATCAAATGCATTCATATTATGAACAGCAGCTACGCTAATTATTTCCCATCTGCCTTTTTTGTTGTTATCTCGGGACGCCTGTCCCGAGATAACTCAAATAGAGTTTGTCAGCTCCAGTTAGTATCCAGCCTCTCATGGAGACTTCAGATGCCCCAACAACTGTGATGAGACGACTCGACGCCTGTGAAGAGACGACCCAACGCCGGCGATATGTTATGCCCTAAATTTCATGATTAACTAACTGTATTTTTGTATGTATATTTTTGAAATGCATTTTCTGTAAAGCTGCTTTGAAACAATGTGTATTGTGAAAAGCGCTATACAAATAAACTTGAATTGAATTGAATTGAATTAGGGACACTTTCTATCCCCTTTTCACAACCCACCAGAAAAACTTCCATCAGAAATCAAATATGGACAAACTCCCACTCCTGCTTGGAGAAAGCCCAGCGAGCTCAACCCTGGCTGCCCGGTATGTGAGGTCCTGTCACGACAAAAGAGCCTCCAGCAGGACAGAGGTACAAACTATACACCTAGACACACTGATATAAATATTAGAAGATTTTATTGCTATGTTTATTTTGATGAAATTTTTATTTTTATTTATTTTTATTTTATATATTGTTCAGTGTTATGAATGCTTTGGCAATGTAAAGACTTCTTTCACCATGCCAATAAAGCTATTTGAATCTTGAATCTTGAGTGAGTGAGTGACTGAGTGAGTGAGTGAGTGAGTGTGTGAGAGACTGAGTGAGTGTGTGAGAGACTGAGTGAGTGAGTGAGTGAGTGAGTGTGTGAGAGACTGAGTGAGTGAGTGAGTGAGTGAGTGAGTGAGTGTGTGAGTGTGTGAGAGACTGAGTGAGTGAGTGAGTGAGTGAGTGAGTGAGTGTGTGAGTGTGTGAGAGACTGAGTGAGTGAGTGAGTGTGTGTGAGACACTGAGTGAGTGTGTGAGAGACTGAGTGAGTGAGTGAGTGAGTGAGTGTGTGAGAGACTGAGTGAGTGAGTGAGTGAGTGAGTGAGTGTGTGAGTGTGTGAGAGACTGAGTGAGTGAGTGAGTGAGTGTGTGAGAGACTGAGTGAGTGTGTGAGAGACTGAGTGAGTGAGTGAGTGAGTGAGTGAGACACTGAGTGAGTGTGTGAGAGACTGAGTGAGTGAGTGAGTGTGTGTGAGACACTGAGTGAGTGTGTGAGAGACTGAGTGAGTGAGTGAGTGAGTGAGTGTGTGAGAGACTGAGTGAGTGACTGAGTGAGTGAGTGAGTGTGTGTGAGAGACTGAGT
>NC_136876.1:47889154-47939154 GCF_949152265.1 Phoxinus phoxinus
GTTTGAGATTTGGATGATCTGAGAGTTCATTCCGACACCGGTGAACCCACACAGCAAAAACTCCAGTGTTAAATTAACACTCCTGGGAGTGTATATGAGTCCACACTCATGAGTGTAAAGTGTTAAAATATGAGTGTTAAATGAACACTCAAGAGTGTTAAAGTTAATGAGATAATTAAGTTCATAATTGAGTGATGATTGAGCATTAGTGATGAACTCCTGATGTTAACAAGCAGAATCACTGAAGGAGAAAATCTCAAATTGTAAGCCACCATTATGGAGATCAGTGTTTGCTTTAGTTGGCCTCTTGACCCTTATATTATTAACTTACAATTTTGCTTGTCTGCTGTTACTTTTTAATAACAGTCAGATGGACAAAGAGAAAATGTGATCTGATGGTGTCAATTTATGTTTTGACAATCATATTGTGATCTGAAATAAACAAAACATATTTAGATAGTTTGGTGTAACTTGTTAATACAGCAACTCTCTGATTCTAAAGCATATGATTTTCAGTATTTTTAACATAATACAAAATATTTAATAAATATTGTTCTGATCAAGAGACTTTTAAATCACTTTATTTAGAAACATAGACATCAATAATCAGCCTGTGAATCTCAATAATGGTGACAATAATAAAGCATGTTGCAGTGGCTGCCACCAATCAACTTATTAATGGCTCCCATCATGCATTGCGGAATTAATAAATTATGATCTGAATTGTCTTTTAAGTAATTTCCTTTTCCTAATTGAATATTTTGCTCATCACCATTGTTGAGATGCATAGACTGAATCTTGATGTCTGTCTGTGTGTGCCTAAAATAAAGATTTTTTAAAAATAAATAATTAATAATAATTAAAACATATTATTCCGTATTTATTTATCAAAAATTCTGGATATTTATGTAGAATCACAGTTATGCTGTAATAAACAACTTAAAACTAAGTCAGAAATAAGGGTTCAGTGATCAAGTTCAAATTATGTTTGCAATAACATAACCAACAGATCACTTTTTTTCTTTATTCATCTGTCTGTTATACATTAATAACAGCAGGCAAACAAAATTTAAAGTAAATAATATAAGGGTCAAGAGCCCAACTAAAGCAAACACTGATCTCCATAATGGTGGCTTACAATTTGAGATTTTCTCCTTCTGTGATTCTGCTTGTTAACATCAGGTGTTCATCACTAATGCTCAATCATCACTCAATTATTAACTTAATTAGCTCATTAACTTTAACACTCTTGAGTGTTCATTTAACACTCATATTTTAAGTTTTAATTTTTTTTTAAAAGTTTTAGAGTTTTTGCTGTGCAAGGTGCTTTTGTGTACCTTGCCACTACTTTGCTGTAATAAACTTCATTTTTGAGATCTTCGACGTCCACATCATTTTTTCTTACACTGTCCAGAGTATCTCTAGGCAACCAAGCTATTATTTTTTCTTTAATAAACCTTGCGAGTATAGGTCTCCAGACCGCAAAGATCTCACAAGCTCACAAGCTGCCATCGACCAGATGGCAGAAGTCCCTGTGGAAGGACAGGAAAACAACAAAAATTTGCTCACATTATTATGTAACATATAATACACTGTATTATTGGAAATGGTACACAGAGAGGTAATAAGAAAATAATTTTAATTAGGATGTATTCTGCAAAACATTATCACAGAATAAAAGAAAAACAAGGATACAATGTCAGGAAGCAATAGTTCTTACCAGCATAGCTGAATAACCCCATACACTCAAAAAAATAAATTGTTGAATGAACATGATTTAATCGTATCACCCATTATGCATCTAAGCAAGATTTGAATATTTTATTTGAACACAATATTGGTTTGTAAATTGAACATGATTGTAATATGTCAATGCAACTTCTTTGCAACTAATTGAATCAACATGTTTGTATTGTGTTAGACTAATCAAATGTATTCTCATTCACTCAAAGCACAGGAAAGCAGAATCACCAAAGGAGAAAATAAAATTTTTAAGTCACCATTATGGAGATCAGTGTGTGTTTTAGTTGTGGCTCTTCACCCTTAAATTATTAACTTTAAGTTTTGTTTGGCTGCTGTACATAAGTTATAACAGCCAGATGAACAAATAGGAATGGCGATCTGATGGTGTTGGTTGTGTATTAACATAACCATTATTTCACAATCATTTAACCTGAATCACTGAACTCATATAGAGTCCAATTTATGATTTAGGTTTATTTTATTAATTTCAGCTGCATAATATGTTTAGCCTTTTCAATGAAATTAAACGATCAAATCAATAAAATATATATATATATATATATATACACATTTCTTTTTTAGGCACACACAGACATCAAGATTTAATGTATGAATCTCAGCAGTGGTGAGAAACAAATCACCTCTGATCATAAGTTCATTATTTATTCATGCAGCAATGCATGATGGGAGCTATGAATGAGTTTTGATTGGTGCAACACAGAATGCACTGCAACATGCTTTATAAATGTCACCGTTGTTGAGATTCATACACTGATTATTGATGTCTGTGTGTGCCTAAAAAATAAATGTGTATATATATTTTTTTTATTTTTATTGATTTGATCGTTTTAATTTCATTGAAAAGGCTAAACCTATTATGCAGCTAAAATTAATAAATTAAACCTAACTCATAAATTGGACTCTATATGAATTCAGTGATTCAGGTTACATGATTGTGAAATAATGGTAATGTTAATACACAACCAACACCATCAGATCACCGTTCCTATGTGTTCATCTGGCTGTTATAACTTATGTACAGCAGCCAGACAAAACTTAGTTAATAATTTAAGGGTGAAGAGCCCAACTAAAACACACACTGATCTCCATAATGGTGACTTAAAAATTAGATTTTCTCCTTTGGTGATTCTGCTTTCCTGTGCTTTGAGTGAATGAGAATACATTTGATTAGTCTAACACAATACAAACATGTTGATTCAATTAGTTGCAAAGAAGTTGCATTGACATATTACAATCATGTTCAATTTACAAACCAATATTGTGTTCAAATAAAATATTCAAATCTTGCTTAGATGCATAATGGGTGATACGATTAAATCATGTTCATTCAACAATTTATTTTTTTGAGTGTAGTACTCCCACCCTCTTCCCTGCAAGATACAGCTACAATACCCCCACACTGTTAGCCCTTACTGTAGAAAAAGACCCAATTATTACAATATCATACCATTTTCCATTAAAACAGTAATGGTATTGAGATTAGGCCTTCAAAAACCGTACGGAATCTGGGAGTTTTGTTCGACCCCGCGCTCTGCTTTCACTCACACATTAGTCAGACTGTCAAATCATGCTTCTTTCACCTGCGGAATATTGTTCGTATTCGCCCCTCTCTTACCTTTATAGATGCGGAAACTGTCATTCACGCTTTCATCACTTCGAGATTGGACTTCTGTAATTCATTATACAGCGGACTACCTGCCAAAGAAATACACCGCCTTCAAATGGTACAAAACTCTGCTGCACGAGCCCTCACATACAATAAAAAATCTGCTCATATCACTCCGATCCTTCACCAACTGCACTGGCTCCCTGTCATAAATCGCATCCAGTTCAAACTGTTGGTCCTAGTATATAAAGCCTTGCATGGCCCGGCACCCAAATACCTTGTTGATTTGGTACAACCATATGTTCCAACTCGGGTCCTTAGGTCCAGCACTGAAAACCTACTCGTGGAACCTTGGGTCAGACTCTCTACGGTGGGCGGTAGGGCCTTTAGTGTTGTTGGCCCTAAGCTTTGGAATAAGCTGCCCCCGAATCTTCGTGCGACTGACAACATCCGGTCTTTCAAAAAACAACTTAAAACTCATACACTGTAAAAAATTGCGCTGTAAAATAACAGTAATCTACTGGCAGCTGTGGTTGCCAGCAAAGTACTGTTAATTTACAGCCCTCTACCGTTATTATACAGCTCTCCTTTTTTACAGTATGTTACTGTAAAAATTCAATGGAAGGTAACTTGTATCATTTGGGAATCCGATTGCTTCAAACAGTTCAAGTTTAAAAACGAGTATTTATACTGATAGTACTGTGAACCTACTTTGAGTCCACTGAAAATGAATATATCTTAATACAATACTGCAAACATCTAATGTGTAATCGTGAATGAATTAAAAACATGACATTAACTAACATCTTGCAGTTCGCATTTAGCGAACAGTAGCACACATGTATGTGCTAAAGTATTTAGCAACGAGATTGTCACTGCATCAGCGATAAATATTCACTGCTTTTAAATAAAGCAACGGGCAACATAACATCAGTGTTACTCTGCTCATCTTTGACTGAAGCACAGGCTCTACTCTCCAGCACAATGGTGACCCACAAAACTCATTAATTCAACTAAAAGATCTCTCCTGTATCATCTTGTGCAAAAACACATAAAACACTTCAGTTTAATATTTATTCTCTTTATCAGTTATTGACTTCGCATAACTTTTTTCTATGAACTTTTACTAATATTTCAGTGAAATTAACTTTTTTTGTATAGTAAATCTGACTGTTAAATTTTACAGAATATTGCTGTTTTTCCTTGATTTTACGGTAATCTACTGGCAGCTGTGGTTGCCAGTAAAATGCTGTTTTTCTACAGTTTTATACCGTAAACTAATTTACAGATGATTACCGTTAAATTACACTTCACTCTGTTTTTTTTTTTATTCGACACATTTAACCCTTTAAACCCCACTGCAAAATCTTCAGTTTTAAATGAACACTTGTGTGTCCACACTACAGGGTGTTGGAGTAACACTGAAGCAGTGTTGAAGTTAATTATATAATTCAGTGATTAATTAACTGATGATTGAGCATTAGTGATGAACACCTGACAAGGACAGAGGAACAACAAGAAGATACAAAAGCGAAACACAAGAACAACTTACTTCAGCCACAGAAGACATGAAATCTCTGAAGATCTCAGCAGAGAAGGATTAAACAACTCTAAAAAATAGCATTACCAGCTTCACTTATTATTAACCAGATTGACTTAATTAATTTTTTCATACGTCTACTGAAATTCCTATTGAGAATTAACATAGGTTTAGATGTTGTTTTGTTTCATTTGACATTACCATTATGGAGATCAGTGTTTGCTTTTGTTGGGGTCCTGACCCTTGACTTTAACATTTGTTTTTATTTGGCTGCTCTATCTGTTTATGTACAATACACATTTGTTGTGGCAGAAGCAAAGCCAGCAAAAATGAGATAAGGTGTTGCTGGTTATGTGTTGAATATTATGTCATCACATAATGTTTGTGGCACTGATCTCAATCAGTTACTAATCACTTATCAAAAATGTGTTTTTTTATTAACACAGCTTAATTTAATATTACTACACTGTGAAACTACTGAAGAAGACCAAGCAGTGCTAAGCAATCGGTTGTGAAAGATTTTTAAACTCATCATTCATTAAAAAATGTTGAACTATGTTTTCAGTCAGACACACACAGACATCAAGAATCAGCCAATGAATCTCAACAATGGTGACAATCAACAAAAAAGATAACATAAAATCTGATCACAGAATACGCTGCTAAAAGTCAACACAAATCAACAGCAAAAATAAAAGCAAAAAGTACAAATTAAAGAAAATAACCAGACAATTCAGCTGCATAATTTATTCATGCTGCAATGCATGCTGGGAGTCATGGCTGATTTTTTTTTTTTTACTATGCTGGTACCCAACATGCATTGCAGCATAAAACTTATGATTGTCACCATTGCTGAGATTCATACTCAAATTCTTGATGTCTGTGTGTGTGTCTGGCTGATCCAGAAATTCAAAATGTTCTTAGTACAAAATTTTTAAAATTCTTCATATTTTCTAAATGACAAATTTCTGAAAAATCTCATACTATAAAATTATAATAACACCAAAATAAAAAAAATAAAATGTTTCAATAATAACATTATACAACAAATGAGATCAGTGAATTGGGCCACTATGTGATGATTGAGACCATTATCAATCAGCCATAGTCATCTGAGCCAGTATTCTTTCAGCTTTTGTGCCATAGCAAATGTATTTATAAGACACAGCTACCGCAGCCAAAGAAAAATTAATGTACAAAGGTCAATGGTCAAGAGCCCAACTAAATCAAACACTGATCACCATCATGGTAACCTCAAATGAAAATAAAATGACATCTAAACCTCTGCCACTTTTCAATAAGTCCTTCTGTAGATGTAAATAAAGTCAGATTAGTAATAAGTGAATCTGGTTATGCTTTTTGTGGAGTTGTTTAATCCTCCTCTGCTAAGATCTTTTGCTAAGATTTCATTTATTTTATCTTGATTTCATCTTTTTTTTTGTCCCTCTTGTTCCTCTTTCCTTCAGTGATTCTGATTGTTAACAGCAGGTGTTCAGTGTCAGTGTCTCAATTAACTTGGAAAATTAACTGAATTAACTATGAAATTATTCACTCAGTCAAGTGGACTGTATTAGTGAACTAGGCAATAGTGAATGAGGGTATAGGGGGTGATTTGGAACACAGCCTCTGAGAGTCGACTTTGAGCGCTGTTAATTCACAGTATATTCCTGTAGGCTAGTTTCTCGAAAACGACAAATATCACACAGAATGCATTGTTTTTACGGTATATTACTGTTTTAATGAAAAACAGCATGTTACTGTAAAATTTGGCCGTTTTTTTACAGCAATTTTTTACAGTGTATCTTCCAGCTTGCCCAATAAATAAGTATCCTCGTAAGTACCCTGCATCCTCATATTTTCAAGTTCGCTCAATAAATAAGTATCCTCGACACATTTTCCCTGTTCCCCACTTTCTCAGCCCTATCTACTTACAATGTCGTAATTATAAGCTCTGATACACTGTTAGCCCTTACTGTAGAAAAAGCCCACATTCTTACAATATCATACCATTTTCCATTAAAACAGTAATATACAGGAATATACCTACAGGAATATACTGTGAATTAACAGCGCTCAAAGTCGACACTCAGAGGCTGTGTTCCCAATCACACCCTATACCCTCATTCACTATTCCCTACATTAGTTCACTAATATAGTCCACTTGAATGAAAAGAAGTGAGTGAATTGAGACACTGATGAACACCTGATAAGCAGAATCACTGAAGGACAGAGAAACAAGAACAGAAAAAAGAGAAACACAAGAACTACAACTGACTTCCAGCCACACTGAGTGTGAAACCAGTTTAACATTATTTATTTCAAGTTCTTGTTGAGAATGAACAGGGATTTAGTTAATAATAAAGTTTGTTGTCACCATGATGGAGATCCGTATTTGCTTTAGTTGGTCTCTTGTACCTTAACTCTAAGACTACGTTCATTCATCTCTCTTCGGCTGCTGTAACAGTGAGTGTATAAAGCACATTTGTTACAGCAAGAACAGTCAAGGGGAAGTTGATCAGAAATTTTTGGTTTTGTGATTTCAAAATCATACATGATTTATTACTTTTTAATATATGTGAGCTGTGGATTTCTGGTTTAATACCAAATATCTGATAATCTACAACATGAAATACAGCAATATTTCTGAAATCAGGTCAACTGAAAATTTATGAAATCATATAGTGCATTAAAATTGTATTAACTCCTGCTTGACTCTGCACACACACAGACATCAACAATCATCATATGAATCTCAACAATGGTGATGATCAAAAGTTTCATGTCACAATGCATGCTGGGTACCAGGATAGTATAAAACTCCCAGCATGCTCTGCTGCATGAATAATAATTAAAAATATATATATTCCTACCATTGTTGAGATGCATGTTCTAATTTGTGATATTTCTGTGTTTCTACAAGACAGTGTAGCTCTTTTATTTTTGGTTATGCATGTGTTACAAATAGATTAGTCATAGTTGCTGTTGTTTCACAGTGGTGGTAACGTAACACTTTTGATTGAGAATTAAACTTTGAATGAGTGAGAATTAACTTCTTAGTGAATGGACAGCCCACATAATGATTTTGTCATGATAGTGAATATAACCACAATCATTCACGATCTGTGTGTGTGCACAAGTGTGACTTGCAAAAACACAGCTCAAGCAGCAAGAGAAAAAATAACATGTTGGCATCAGCAACCCAACTAAATCAAACACTGATCTCTATAATGGTAACTTCAAACATTTTCAATTAAACATCTCAATAACTACTTCTGTAGAGGGATGACAGAAATAAAGTCAAACTGGTTAATAATACGTGTAATAATGTGTTATGGCTGGAAGTCAGTTGTAGTTCTTGTGTTTCTCTATTTTCTGTTCTTGTGTTCCTCTTTCCTTCAGTGATTCTGCTTGTTAACAGCAGGTGTTCATCACTAATGCTCAACAATCACTCACATATTCACTTAATGATCTCACTGCAACACTGCGTCAATGTTACTTTTTACTCTTTGTAGTGTGGATGTTCCTGTGGGGTTAAAAGGGTTAACAGTGTAAGATAAAAAGACACACCCACAAAATGTATTTTAACAGTAATAAACTGTAAGTTATAAAACAGGTTTATACTGGCAACACTGTTGCCAGTAGTTTACTGTAAAATTTTGTTTTTTGGGTCACCATTGTGCTGAAGAGTAGAGCCTGTGCTTCAGTCCAGCAGAAGATCTAGAAACATCGATGATACGCTGCATGTTGCTTTATTTAACAGAATGTAATTGCTGGTTTAGTGGAAATCTTTTTATGTATTTAAGTTTTTTAATGGTTTCTAATGGAAGTTCTTAACTCTTTTCTCACATTATTAATGCATTACACATTTTAGTTTTACACATTTAAATTACAGTTGGTCAATTTAAGGCAGTCGGTTTCTGCAAGTGAAATTAGTTTTAAGTCAAATTTAAATTTAGTGCATTTTACAGTAACAAACTGTATAATACAGTAAATAACTGTACAAATAACAGTAAATTACTGGCAACAGTGTTGCCAGTATTTTACTGTAAAAAAACCCGGTAAGGTCTAACAGTGTAGTACAATATCTTTTCTTTGATTCATGTCAATTGTTTGTTTGTTATAAGCAGATGGCCTTTGTACCTGTTTGCCTGCTGTTTATTTGTTATCTGTATAACATTGTAAAGCGACCTTGAGTTCTTGAAAGGCGCTATAGAAAATAAACGTATTATTATTATTATTAGTAATATACAGGAATATACCTACAGGAATATACTGTGACACTCAGAGGCTGTGTTCCCAATCAAACTCTATACCCTCATTCCCTATTCCCTACACTAGTTCACTAATATAGTCCACTTGAATGAAAAGAAGAGAGTGAATTGAGACACTGATGAACACCCGATAAGCAGAATCACTGAAGGACAAAGAAACAAGAACAGAAAAAAGAGAAACACAAGAACTACAACTGACACTGAGTGTGAAACCAGTTTAACATTATTTCATACATGTACAAAAGTTATTGTTGAGAATGAACAGGGATTTAGTTAATAATAAAGTTGGTTGTCACCAGGATGGAGATCAGTATTTGCTTTAGTTGGTCTCTTGTACCTTGAATTGAAAACTTCTACCATTCATCTCTTTTTGACTGCTGTGACAGTGAGTTTATAAAACTCATTTGTTACTGCAATAAAAAGTCAAGAGGAAGTTGATCAGGATTTTTCCGTTTTGTGATGTCATGATCATCCATGAGTGAGTTTCTGCTCTTTTTTTGTATGTAAACTATGAATTTATGGGTATAATATCATATATCTGATAATCTACAACATGAAATTAAGCAATATTTCTGTAATCAGATCTTATGAAGAATATTGAAATCATATAGTGCATTAAAATTGTATTAACTCCTGCTTGACCCAGGCACACACAGACATCAACAATCAGCGTATGAATCTCAACTATGGTGACGATCAAAAGTTTCATGTCGCAATGCATGCTGGGTTCCAGGATAGTATAAAACTCCCAGCATGCACTGCTGCATGAATAATAATAATGATAAAAAATATTCCCACCATTGTTGAGATGCATGTTCTAATTTGTGATATATCTGTGTTTCAAAAAGAAAGTGTAGCTCTGTTATTTTTGGTTATGCATGTGTTAAAAATAAAATTAGTAATTGTTGTGGTTTCACAGTGGTGGTAATAAAACACTTTTGATTGAGAATTAAACTCTGAAGGAGTGAGAATTAACTTCTTAGTGAATAGACAGGCTATATGATTTTGTTATCATAATGAATATAACCACAATCATTCACAAACTGTATGTGTGTACAAGTGTGACTTGCTAAAACACAGCTTAAGCAGAAAGAGAACATCTAATGTTGTAGCATCAGCAAACCAACTAAAGCAAACACTGATCTCTATATTGGTAACTTCAAATCAAACATTTTCAATTAAACATCTCAATAACAACTTCAGTAGATGTATGACAGAAATAAAGTCATACTGGTTAATAATACGTGTAATAATGTGTTATGGCTGGAAGTCAGTTGTAGTTCTTGTGTTTCTCTATTTTCTGTTCTTGTGTTCCTCTTTCCTTCAGTGATTCTGCTTGTTAACAGCAGGTGTTCATCACTAATGCTCAACAATCACTTACATATTCTCTTAAAGGGGTCATGACATGAGAAACCAAATTTGCCTTGATCTTTTGGTATATAAGAGGTCTTTGTACCATTAAAACGTCCTGCAAGTTTCATAGCTTAAGACGTCCTCCCCATTATAAACGAATCATTTATTTAATCAAGCTCTAAATACAGCTCGTTCTGGATCCATGGTAAGAAGTGACGTCACGGTACGAAGTGACGTACCAGCGTTTGCATATGACCGCCTCCAGAACAAGACAGCTACGCTTTAAGCGCAAGACAACTACGCTCACTTCTTATCGTTGTCGCGCCCGCGCGCCGCGCGCCTCACAAGTGTTCAGTCGACGGAGAGCGAGTGGGTCTGTGTACAGGGAGATTACGACGCCGCAGATGTGCTGTTCCTGGCTGTGGACAAACAACATCTTTGAATACGCTGCGAAAGATCCAGTCGTCAGGGAAAAATGGATGCACTTTATTTTTTGCGGACGTCTCAGTCACGGCAGTGTTAGTTTAAGCGTTTGTTCTATACATTTTAAGGATGACTGTTTTGAGCTTTGCCAGAAAACTGTTGCTCAAAGATAAGTCCGTGCCGTCTATTCTGGGCTCAACAACGACGACGCAAACTGTAAGTAATGTATTTAAAACTTTAAACTACTTTTTAAATACGCTGAAAGATCCAGTCGTCAGGGAAAAATGGATGCACTTTATTTTTTGCGGACGTCCCAGTCACGGCAGTGTTCTATACATTTAAGGATGACTGTTTTGAGGAAAAAATCCCAATATGATGCTTGGCTTTGCCAGAAAACGGTTGCTCAAAGATAAGTCCGTGCCGATATTCTGGGCTCAATAACGACGACGCAAACTTACTTTTTACCATGGCTAATATAAACACATTTGTATAAGAGAATCTTGAAAATATGTCGCCTTTCTAGTAGGCCTAACTTACATGTGATAGAAAATTAAAAATGTTGCCTTTATCAATGCTGCATCTTCAAAGATGGCCTGTCTGTGCATGCATTTTTGTCCGTGGTACACCCTATCATTTCATTGGAATTAGTTAAATAATGTTAAACTGTTAGCAAATGAAGCTATAGGATAATTATGCAACAATAATCCGTTTTCAAGTGTCTCTGGTTAATTTTTTTTTATTAATTCAAAATAGTTTCACTTTCCATGTGGACACGGGCTGATCCAGTCTTCGTTGTTGTGGTGATGGTTCATTTTCCTCTGATTCCGGCTCAAACATAATAAGGTTTTATCATTGCAAGAGCCATCGCTTCGCATGCATCACCCGCTATTAAACAGTTACGCCGAATCCGCAAACGTTCTGGCTGGGGGCGTTAATAATTGATGCATAGGCACTGACGTTAGCCAACCATAACAGTGGGCGTTAACACTGAACTCTTAAAGGGGAAACACCCCCAAAACAGACTGTTTGAACCAGAGGATGAGAAACAGGGTGGGAAAAGGTCATAAATCACTACATTTTAAAAGTTTTTTGTAAAAAAAACTATAGTAATACTATAATTGCACCTAAGGGAACATAATAATAAAATTAAAAAAACCATGTCATGACCCCTTTAATTATCTTATCAATGTTACTTTTTACTCTTTGTAGTGTGGATGTTCCTGTGGGGTTGAAAGGGTTAACAGTGTAAGATAAAAAGACACACCCACGAATAGTATTTTAACAGTAATAAACTGTAAGTTATAAAACAGGTTTATACTGGCAACACTGTTGCCAGTAGTTTACTGTAATATGTAGTTTTTTGGGTCACCATTTTGCTGAAGAGTAGAGCCTGTGCTTCAGTCCAGGAGAAGATCTAGAAACATTGATGATACGCTGCATGTTGCTTTATTTGACAGGTGGTGACTGTGTTATTGCTGGTCCAGTGGAAATCTTTTTATGTACTTAACTTTTTTAGTGGTTTCTAATGAAAGTTCTTAACTCTTTTCTCACATTATTAATGCATTACACATTTTATTTAATACATTTAAATGACAGTTGGTCAATGTAAGGCAGTCGGTTTCTGCAAGTGAAATTAGTTTTAACTTAAGTTTTAATTTAGTGCATTTTACAGTAACAAACTGTATATTACAGTAAAATACTGTAGATTACAGTAAAGAACTGTACAATTAACAGTAAATTACTGGCAACAGCGCTGCCACCGGCTTAAATATTTATTTATATATATATATAAAAAGCCGCCACCCCGTTGCCTTTCGGGTTCCTGTGCACGACGGGCAATAACGTAACCCCGCTTTGACTGTCGAGAAGAAGTCTGCTTTAGAGCTTGTATCAGTGTGAGTCTTTCTGCTCCCCTCCAAACACACACAGACAAGGGGGGGCTGTCTGTGTGTGTGCCCTCCCTCCCTCCCTCCCCACACACACACACACACACACACACACACACACACACACACACACACACACACACACACACACAGAGAGAGAATGGCAGGGGGAACTCTGTCAGAGAGAGACAAAACCACATTCAAACCAAAATATCTGACTTCCTGTTGGTAGGAGCTAATGACTGTAAATGAGAAAGTTGTCCGGATCGATAAGCACAATATACAGACCGAGTTTTGTGACTGTAGGTAAAAATAACCCCCCCACTTTAGTCAAAAGTATCTTGAAAGTAACACACTTCCTGCTGCCAGTTGGTGGCGCTATAACTTTGACTCACAATAGTCACATCCATGTGATCGCCCTATTACAACAAACACACTGCTGAAGTTTCATCAAGATCAATAAATGTATGAAGACGTTATAACATATTGTGTTTTTCTTTTCTCGCCATAACTTCGTTTCCTCGCCACGGCCAAACCGTTCGAGATATCAAAAATCCGTCCGCAATTTAGCGTCCTCAATGTCTTAACTTCATGCTGACCGAGTTTGGTGGCGATAGGATAATTTTTCTTGGAGGAGTATATCAAATTCCTGGGGCATGCGTTTTCATACAACCCATAATAGCCGACTTCCTGTTGGACTGGCGTAAAACTTAGAGCACGAAAGTTGTTCGGCCCGATGATATCTAAATGTGTACCGAGTTTCATACTTATTCATGCAAGCGTGTTTGATATATGGACAAGTGTTCGAATCCCATTACAGGGGGCGCTGTCGAGCCCCCATGCCACGCCCAGGTACCAGCTTCAGCCCGGCCCTGATGGCCGTGGGTTCTGACCTGTGTGCAAAGTTTCAAGAGTTTTTGAGCACGTCAAGGGCCCCAAAAGTGCCCGAGAAGTCGCACACAGCAGAGAAAGGGGTAACAAAGCCCCCCTCCTCTCACACACACACAGACACTGAGAGAGACTGGCAAAATACTTAGATCTTCTCCCATTCAAACCAAAATATCTGACTTCCTGTTTTTCGGGGCTAATGAGTGTAAATTAGAAAGTTGTCCGGCTCGAGGAGAACAATATCCATACTGATTTTTGTTACTGTAGGTAAAACTAATACCCCATTTTTGACTAAAGGTGGCGCTACTGACCCCCTCACCACGCCTGTTTCTAAAACGTTGCACGTATCTACTAGCTTAAAAATGTAATGTGTCTGTCGAGTTTCATGCAATTTCAAGCATGCTAAGAGTCTCAAAAACTTTAAAAAAGAATATTAAAGTTTGCTGCGTTGCCATGGCAACAGTATTTGTATTAGTATTTTAGTTGCACTAAAGGCACCGGGTGGCGGTGCTACCGGCTTGGGCCCTCCATCGCTGCTTGCAGCTTTAATTATATATATATATATATATATATATATATATATATATATATGCTTGGAAACATCACAGTGGAGCGGTGCTTACTGTGAACGGTACGAACTGTACAACTGACTATTTAAACAGAGCAGTGTAATTTTTTTATGTTAGGTTGACTATTTTATTATTAAATTTTATTAAGGCTATAATGAACATGCTGCGATGTCAAGATTGGAATGCTGTGTGTGTGTGTGTGTGTGTGTGTGTGTGTGTGTGTGTGTGTGTGGTGTGTGTGTGTGTGTGTGTGTGTGGCTCGATCGAATGGAGACATAAAAACATACTCCGTCATTTTGTTCACACAGGACATCATTCAAAGTGTTTCTCTATATTTGTGTACACTCGCAATAAAGCACAACATTGTGCTTTTGTTAAACTATAAACTCTTGTCAAACTGTAACCTACAACTGTCACCCAACCAAAATATCACACACACACACACACACACACACACACACACACACACACACACACACACACACACACACACACACACACACACACACACACACACACACACACACAGAATGGCAGAGAGACAGAGAGAGACACAATCCACATTCAAACCACAATATCTGACTTTCTGTTGGTTGGAGCTAATGACTGTAAATTAGAAAGTTGTTCGGCTTGATAAGATCAATATACACGCTGAGTTTTGTAACTGTAGGTAAAACTATAACTAAGTTATAACACACTTTATGCATCCTTTTTTAATCATAAATTTGTTTCCTCGCCACGGCCAAACCGTTCGAGATATCAAAAATCCCCTGGCAATTTATCATCTTCCATGTCTTGACTTCATGCTGACCGAGTTTCGTGGTCATCGGATGAATTCTCTAGGAGAAGTGTTTCAAATGCGAGAGCAAGCGTTCTCCAATCAACCCGTAATAGCCGACTTCCTGTTGGGCTGGCGTAAAACTTGACCCAGGGAAAGTTGTTCGGCCCGATTAAATCTATATGTGTACCGAGTTTCATATTAATTCATGCAAGCGTTTTTGATATATGGACAAGTGTTCGAATCCCATTCCAGGGGGCGCTGTCGAGCCCCCCTGCAACGCGCGGGTACCAGCTTCAGCCTGGCCCTGATGGCCGCGGGTTCTGACCTGTGTGCAAAATTTCAAGAGTTTTCGAGCACGTTAAGGCCCTCAAAAGTGCCAGAGATTTTGCACACAGCAGAGAAAGGGTTAAACTAAACTAGCCCCCCTCCTCACACACACACACACACACACAGAGGGGCAGAGGGAAAATGCTCCAAATAGTACACATTCAAACCAAAATATCTGACTTCCTGTTGGTCGGAGCTAATGACTGTAAATTAGAAAGTTGTTCGGATCGAAGAGAAGAATATACGTACCGAGTTTGGTTACTGTAGGTAAAACTAATACCCCATTTTTGACTAAAGGTGGCGCTACTGAGCCCCTTACCACGCCCGTTTCTGAAACTTCGCACATGTCTATTACACAATAAATGTCAAATGCATGTTGAGTTTCATGCAATTTGAAGCATGTTAAGAGCCTCAAATGCATCCAAAAAGAATATAAAAGTTTAAAGCGTTGCCATGGCGACAGTATTAAAGATATCAATAATCCTTTCACAGGTCTACATCTGTCGTGTGTTTACATTATACAGATGAAGTTTGAAGCAAATCGGGTAAAAATAAGAGGGTGATTTCAAAGCATTTCGAAAGTGACACACTTCCTGCTGCCAGTTGGTGGCGCTATAACTTTGACTCACAATAGTCACATCCATGTGATCGGCCTCTTACAGCGAACACACTGCTGAAGTTTCATCAAGATCAGTTAATGTATGAGGATGTTATAACACACTTCCTGTTTCCAATATTCGCCATAAATTCGTTTCCTCACCACGGCCAAACCGTTCGAGATATCAAAAATCCCCTCGCAATTTATCATCTTCCATGTCTTGACTTCATGCACACCGAGTTTCGTGGTGATTGGTTGAATTTTCTAGGAGGAGTATTTTAAATTCCATTGCATGTGTTTTTTAAACTACGTCAAATAGCCGACTTCCTGTTGGGTTGGGGTAAAAAGTCAGAGCATGAAGGATATATGAACCGATGAGATCTATAAGTGTACCGAGTTTCATATTATTTCATGCAAGCGTGTTTGATTTATGGACCAAGTTTTCGGACCCTGTTCCAGGGGGCGCTGTCGAGCCCCCCTGCCACGCCCGGGTACCAGCTTCAGTCCGGCTCTAATGGCCGCGGGTTCTGACCCGTGTGCAAAGTTTCAAGAGTTTTTGAGCACGTTAAGGCCCCCAAAAGTGGCAAAAACCTTGAAAAATAAATTATTATAAAGAAGAAGAAGAAGAAGAATAACAAAAAACCCTTAGAAGAACAATAGGGCTCTGCGCCCTTTCAGGGCTTGGGCCCTAATAATAATCCTTTGGAAAACAATAGGGCCTTCGCCTTTTCAAGATATCTGACTTCCTGTTGGTAGGAGCTAATGACTGTAAATGAGAAAGTTGTCCGGATCGATAAGCACAATATACAGACCGAGTTTTGTGACTGTAGGTAAAAATAACCCCCCCACTTTAGTCAAAAGTATCTTGAAAGTAACACACTTCCTGCTGCCAGTTGGTGGCGCTATAACTTTGACTCACAATAGTCACATCCATGTGATCGCCCTATTACAACAAACACACTGCTGAAGTTTCATCAAGATCAATAAATGTATGAAGACGTTATAACATATTGTGTTTTTCTTTTCTCGCCATAACTTCGTTTCCTCGCCACGGCCAAACCGTTCGAGATATCAAAAATCCGTCCGCAATTTAGCGTCCTCAATGTCTTAACTTCATGCTGACCGAGTTTGGTGGCGATAGGATAATTTTTCTTGGAGGAGTATATCAAATTCCTGGGGCATGCGTTTTCATACAACCCATAATAGCCGACTTCCTGTTGGACTGGCGTAAAACTTAGAGCACGAAAGTTGTTCGGCCCGATGATATCTAAATGTGTACCGAGTTTCATACTTATTCATGCAAGCGTGTTTGATATATGGACAAGTGTTCGAATCCCATTCCAGGGGGCGCTGTCGAGCCCCCATGCCACGCCCAGGTACCAGCTTCAGCCCGGCCCTGATGGCCGTGGGTTCTGACCTGTGTGCAAAGTTTCAAGAGTTTTTGAGCACGTCAAGGGCCCCAAAAGTGCCCGAGAAGTCGCACACAGCAGAGAAAGGGGTAACAAAGCCCCCCTCCTCTCACACACACACAGACACTGAGAGAGACTGGCAAAATACTTAGATCTTCTCCCATTCAAACCAAAATATCTGACTTCCTGTTTTTCGGGGCTAATGAGTGTAAATTAGAAAGTTGTCCGGCTCGAGGAGAACAATATCCATACTGATTTTTG
Organism: Phoxinus phoxinus; assembly: GCF_949152265.1. Taxonomy (NCBI): domain Eukaryota; kingdom Metazoa; phylum Chordata; class Actinopteri; order Cypriniformes; family Leuciscidae; genus Phoxinus; species Phoxinus phoxinus. The sequence continues at coordinate 47,906,831 of NC_136876.1, forward strand.
TTACTGTAGGTAAAACTAATACCCCATTTTTGACTAAAGGTGGCGCTACTGACCCCCTCACCACGCCTGTTTCTAAAACGTTGCACGTATCTACTAGCTTAAAAATGTAATGTGTCTGTCGAGTTTCATGCAATTTCAAGCATGCTAAGAGTCTCAAAAACTTTAAAAAAGAATATTAAAGTTTGCTGCGTTGCCATGGCAACAGTATTTGTATTAGTATTTTAGTTGCACTAAAGGCACCGGGTGGCGGTGCTACCGGCTTGGGCCCTCCATCGCTGCTTGCAGCTTTAATTATATATATATATATATGCTTGGAAACATCACAGTGGAGCGGTGCTTACTGTGAACGGTACGAACTGTACAACTGACTATTTAAACAGAGCAGTGTAATTTTTTTATGTTAGGTTGACTATTTTATTATTAAATTTTATTAAGGCTATAATGAACATGCTGCGATGTCAAGATTGGAATGCTGTGTGTGTGTGTGTGTGTGTGTGTGTGTGTGTGTGTGTGTGGTGTGTGTGTGTGTGTGTGTGTGTGTGTGGCTCGATCGAATGGAGACATAAAAACATACTCCGTCATTTTGTTCACACAGGACATCATTCAAAGTGTTTCTCTATATTTGTGTACACTCGCAATAAAGCACAACATTGTGCTTTTGTTAAACTATAAACTCTTGTCAAACTGTAACCTACAACTGTCACCCAACCAAAATATCACACACACACACACACACACACACACACACACACACACACACACACACACACACACACACACACACAGAATGGCAGAGAGACAGAGAGAGACACAATCCACATTCAAACCACAATATCTGACTTTCTGTTGGTTGGAGCTAATGACTGTAAATTAGAAAGTTGTTCGGCTTGATAAGATCAATATACACGCTGAGTTTTGTAACTGTAGGTAAAACTATAACTAAGTTATAACACACTTTATGCATCCTTTTTTAATCATAAATTTGTTTCCTCGCCACGGCCAAACCGTTCGAGATATCAAAAATCCCCTGGCAATTTATCATCTTCCATGTCTTGACTTCATGCTGACCGAGTTTCGTGGTCATCGGATGAATTCTCTAGGAGAAGTGTTTCAAATGCGAGAGCAAGCGTTCTCCAATCAACCCGTAATAGCCGACTTCCTGTTGGGCTGGCGTAAAACTTGACCCAGGGAAAGTTGTTCGGCCCGATTAAATCTATATGTGTACCGAGTTTCATATTAATTCATGCAAGCGTTTTTGATATATGGACAAGTGTTCGAATCCCATTCCAGGGGGCGCTGTCGAGCCCCCCTGCAACGCCCGGGTACCAGCTTCAGCCTGGCCCTGATGGCCGCGGGTTCTGACCTGTGTGCAAAATTTCAAGAGTTTTCGAGCACGTTAAGGCCCTCAAAAGTGCCAGAGATTTTGCACACAGCAGAGAAAGGGTTAAACTAAACTAGCCCCCCTCCTCACACACACACACACACACACAGAGGGGCAGAGGGAAAATGCTCCAAATAGTACACATTCAAACCAAAATATCTGACTTCCTGTTGGTCGGAGCTAATGACTGTAAATTAGAAAGTTGTCCGGATCGAAGAGAAGAATATACGTACCGAGTTTGGTTACTGTAGGTAAAACTAATACCCCATTTTTGACTAAAGGTGGCGCTACTGAGCCCCTTACCACGCCCGTTTCTGAAACTTCGCACATGTCTATTACACAATAAATGTCAAATGCATGTTGAGTTTCATGCAATTTGAAGCATGTTAAGAGCCTCAAATGCATCCAAAAAGAATATAAAAGTTTAAAGCGTTGCCATGGCGACAGTATTAAAGATATCAATAATCCTTTCACAGGTCTACATCTGTCGTGTGTTTACATTATACAGATGAAGTTTGAAGCAAATCGGGTAAAAATAAGAGGGTGATTTCAAAGCATTTCGAAAGTGACACACTTCCTGCTGCCAGTTGGTGGCGCTATAACTTTGACTCACAATAGTCACATCCATGTGATCGGCCTCTTACAGCGAACACACTGCTGAAGTTTCATCAAGATCAGTTAATGTATGAGGATGTTATAACACACTTCCTGTTTCCAATATTCGCCATAAATTCGTTTCCTCACCACGGCCAAACCGTTCGAGATATCAAAAATCCCCTCGCAATTTATCATCTTCCATGTCTTGACTTCATGCACACCGAGTTTCGTGGTGATTGGTTGAATTTTCTAGGAGGAGTATTTTAAATTCCATTGCATGTGTTTTTTAAACTACGTCAAATAGCCGACTTCCTGTTGGGTTGGGGTAAAAAGTCAGAGCATGAAGGATATATGAACCGATGAGATCTATAAGTGTACCGAGTTTCATATTATTTCATGCAAGCGTGTTTGATTTATGGACCAAGTTTTCGGACCCTGTTCCAGGGGGCGCTGTCGAGCCCCCCTGCCACGCCCGGGTACCAGCTTCAGTCCGGCTCTAATGGCCGCGGGTTCTGACCCGTGTGCAAAGTTTCAAGAGTTTTTGAGCACGTTAAGGCCCCCAAAAGTGGCAAAAACCTTGAAAAATAAATTATTATAAAGAAGAAGAAGAAGAAGAAGAAGAATAACAAAAAACCCTTAGAAGAACAATAGGGCTCTGCGCCCTTTCAGGGCTTGGGCCCTAATAATAATCCTTTGGAAAACAATAGGGCCTTCGCCTTTTCAAGGCTTGGGCCCTAATAATCCGAAGGAAAACAATAGGGCCTTCGCCCTTTCAGGGCTTGAGCCCTAATAATCCTTAGAAAAACAATAGGGCCTTCGCCTTTTCAAGGCTTGGGCCCTAATAATACTAAAGAAGAAGAATCCGAAGGAAAACAATAGGGCCTTCGCCTTTTCAAGGCTTGGGCCCTAAAAAGTCCACAATAACATCAATCATCACATAAACACTGTTGCCTGAATGAACACAGACGTTCATTCAGTTTGATAGAACTAACTGTCCTCTAAAGACAGGATTGAGGAAGCCAGCGAATTCAAAAAGTCAAAATATGAAGAGCTCGTCTCAATGTGTTGGAGCAATGGCAGGAGAGCTCGGTGCGAGCCAGTTAAAGCTGGGTGTCAGAGCTTTGCTGGGAAATGAGTTCAGCAAACTCTAAAACTTCTTGGTTTTAAAGGGAAGAAGAGCTATCAAGAACATTCATGAGGCTTCTGAAGTGCGATGACTGGTTCCGGATGGGCGATCGTGGCTCAGTGCGCCACTTGGACACGAGTCAGGGGGTGCATCATCCAAGCAAGGGTGTCTGATGATTAAAGACCTGAAACACCATATGTCCCCTGGGTTCATCACTGATGACATGTCCAAGTCGCATAAGAGAATGAACTAACCTTTGTTTTCATGCTCTGATGTAAAAACTTGGTCTTCTCCCGTTCATCATTTACAGTTTTTGTGTACGCATTCATGTGTCGTTCTTCACAGGCATTGTGATGTGCTCTTAACTTCTGGAGGCGACTCAAGTGACAGCTTTGAACCTACAAAATAAGGATTTGTTGTTGTCTTGATTGTTGAGCAAACACTCTACCAGGTGAGCCACAGGAGATCCCTACCTTCCACTGAACAACTCATAAAGAGCAGGAAAATAAAATGCTGCAAAACACCAATTTAATCTCTTCTTTAAAATTCAGTGCTTTGGCCACACTGGAATTAGGCCTGCACGATAAATCGTTATAAAATAGTTTTCTCGATTCACCCTGTTCACGATTTAATTTTTAAATGACTTCGATTTAAAAAATATATATATATATATATTCGGCCTTTATTTTGAAAGGACAGTTCTCACAAAGCTCAGAGCTTCACCCTCAGCCAATGACAAAGAGTCTTTTAGTCACGTGTTTCACTTGTCGAGCGAACGCGGCAGTTTGGAAATAAACAAAATGGACATTGATGAAAACTGGTTCCACTCGAGAACCGGTTCTAAGTTTTATGAACCATCGATATTGTATGCCCTCGACGTTAACGAGTCTTCTTATCGATGCTCCTGCTCGAGTCCCAGATAGTAGGCTATACAGACCGTGAACTCACAACTGTCCCTTTAGTCCTTAACAGGGTTTTTCCTGCATAGTATTTTTTTGGGCGGCCACCAAAGCGAATTTTTGTCCCGCAAAAGTCTTATTTGATCAGTGAGTAAAGTAGATGAACTGCTGCACTTGTGACTGGGCGCATGTTCAGTCGTGCGCGAAAGTAAACAAGGCTTCACCGTCTCCAAAAACTAAGCGCTGTCTTCGAGACTCGGGATGTCTGTAATCACACAATGCGTACACGTTTTTAAGTCCTGTCAGTTTAAACATCAAGCACAAGACTGGAAATGTTTTCTGTGTGAGAGAGATCTCTTAGGCGGTGCCACAGCGCACACAACACGAGCCCTGCTTAATGAGTGACGACAGAGGACAGAACTAAACATTCAAACGTAGCCTGGTGAGACTTTACATCTGTGATCTTAGTCTGATTTTATTTTAGATTTCGCCTTCCATAGATTATTATATTGAGGTAAAACCATTAGAAACTATAGCATTCTATCTAGCGCAACTTCCTTCACTTCACAGCAGTACGATGTCATTAATCCCTAAAACTCAAACTTAACGACAGAATCAGCACGATCGATCAGTGTGTGATTGTCAAATGCAGTCTAGCTACTGTTGCTAAACGCATTTAATAATAAAAGTTGCTATTAAAAGCATAAAAATCTGCGCAAGAGATGCACTGTTTATTTTATTTATATCTTTGTTCTATTGTATTTATCTATGCTTGTAGTTTGTTTATTATTTTCTATGCAGATTTACTGCTTAACAAAATCAACTCAGTCATTCTAGATTCATTCTTTCCAAATAGTGCTATTCAAGTCATTGTTTTCATATCGCAATATATATCACAGAAAAATAAAAACAATGTATTCTCAATATATCAATTTATAATAATGTAGTATTAAATAATTAAAAGTAAAAACTAACTTCTAAAACTATTTTGTCCCTTATCTCAACCATCAGTGATGTATATGTTTATCTGTGGATATAGCCTACCTCTGTCTTCTCTTCGGGGCCATCTGTCACATCATCCACTGCAATGTAAATTACAAAGACAAAAAATGTATTGTTGTTTAAAATATTTTTCCATTTTACTTGCACCTAATAGTTCTAGGCTTAAACCCCAAGAGAATCATCAGTATCGAATAAACCAAATAAGGCTGACATTAATGACATCATTTTTGGAAAACCTGTAGTTACCACAACAATTTCATACAATGATAAAAAATTTAAACAAAACAAACAAAAACTTAACTACAGTATCCACTGAAATTGACAGTAAACAGGACAGCATGTTGTATTTACTCAATACTTACAGTAAAGTAATTATATCCATGTCCAGTTACTGAACCATTACTAACATGTCAGAGTTTAGGGATAATAGCCTAAATTTATTTAGCCATTTGAAATTATTTTTCACCAACAATGAATGCATGTAAAAATAAAAATGTAAGATATTTAATTTCAGTATTCGGTACCGATACCAGTGAAAATCCACGGTTTTCGGTACCAAAGCTTAATTTAGATTAAATTTAAATATTAAAGTGTATATCACGGTTACAGAGATGAAAAAAAAACTTGTATTAAAAAAAACACTTTACAATAAGATTCCATTTGTTAGATAACATTAGATAAAATGATCTAACAATAAACAATAGTTTCTAGCAATTATTCTCCTATGGGGTTAATTTAGAAATTTACTAATACATTTTTTCAAATAAAAAGTTTGATATGTTCATTATTTAATGCACAATGGATCAAGTTAACAAACATGAACAATTAAGTGTTTGTATTAAATAACATTAACCAACATAAATTAATGTTGTAAAAATATATTGTTCACTCAATGTGTTGATGTTATAATGCATTAAGTAATGTTAATGAATGGTTATTGTAGTGTTACCAAACTATACAGGAGATAAAACGTGTTATTAGACTTGACTGTACTTTTATATAATCCTAAACTGCGTTCATGTTTGTTTACTTCAACCATTAAATAATGAACAGATCAAACTTTATTATTAGTAAATTTTTTAATTACCCCAAGGAGAATAATAGCGTGTTTTTGCGCGTGCAAATTCGTTTTCCAGGCGCGCGCTGTTCATGGTTGCATAGCAACGACAGACACAATGGAAGATCATGCGCTTGTGGAAAGGAGAAAGTGGTACAAACTGCGCTCTTCATGAATATATATAGTAGTAAATCGAATGCGAGGGCTAAAAATCAATTAATTATTTGATAATACTTCCTCGTCATTGAGAGTGCAGTTTGTACCGCTTTCTCCTTTCCACAAGTGCGCAAAAAACACGCTGATGTGATCTGATTGTGTTGGTCATGTTTTGACAATCATGTTGTGATCTGAAATAAACAAAACTTAATTATTTAGTTTGGTTTAACTTGTTTATAAAGCAGCTCTCTGATACTAAAGCGTATGATCTTCAGTATTTTTAATATAATCCAAAATATTTAATAAACATTGTTCTGATCAAGAGACTTTTAAATACTTTATTTACAAACACAGACATCAATAATCCGCCTGTGAATCTCAACCATGGTGACAAGAATAAAGCATGTTGCAGCGGCTGCCACCAATCAACTCATTAATGGCTCCCATCATGCATTGCGGAATTAACAAATTATATGAAGTAATTTCATTTTCCTAATTGAATATTTTGCTTGTCACCATTGTTGAGATGCATAGACTGAATCTTGATGTCTGTGTGTGCCTAAAATAAAAAAAAAAATTTTCAAAACAACTTTAAAATAAATTCTTCAATATTTATTTATCAAAAATGCTGGATATTTATGTAGAATCACAGTTATGCTGTAATAAACAACAGAAATTTTAATCAGAAATAAGGGTTCAGTGATCAAGTTCATATTATGATTGTCATAACATAGCCAACAGATCACTTTTTTTCTTTATTCATCTGTCTGTTATAAATTAATAACAGCAGGCACACAGAATTTTGAGTAAATAATATAAGGGTCAAGAGCCCAACTAAAGCAAACACCAATCTCCATAATGGTGGTTTACAATTTGTGATTTTCTCCTTCAGTGATTCTGCTTGTTATCATCAGGTGTTCATCACTAATGCTCAATCATCACTCAATTATTAACTTAATTATCTCATTAACTTTAACACTCTTGAGTGTTCATTTAACACTCATATTTTAACACTTTACACTCTTGAGTCTGGACTCATATAAACTCCCAGGAGTGTTAATTTAACACTGGAGTGTTTTCTGTGAACACTGGAGTTTTTGCTGTGCATGTTTCACATGTTTATGAAGAGGACGCATGTGCACCTATCGGACAGCGCGCCAAGACCCCGATTAACTGGATACTTCGGTACCACCGGTACTTAAGAGAAGCTGATACCGTAACTATTCAACTTTTTTAGTACCGACTTGATACCGAAGTACCTGGTCTTTTGACAACACTAATGTAAAGATATCAGCAAGGTATTTTTATCTTTATATGGAACATGAAAAGTACACTTTTGGTTTCACAATAACATGATCATATGTAGTGGTCAACCGATATATCACCAAGGCCAATATATCGGCCGATATTTGGCATTTTTTAAATATCGGCCGATAAGTTTTTCTGATTGGCCGATGTGTTGGAAGCGGGACTTTTATTTTGACGGCGCTCTGGACTTTTCTTTTGATGGGCGACGCCGGCGCTGAGAACACCAGCGCCTGAGAAGAGAACGGCAGCCTGATCACAGCGCGCACGCACACTCTCACATTCTCACTTTGTCTTCTTTAATTTACGAGTCATATGTAATACTTTGTTAGACAGAACTGGTAAACAAAGAAAGTAAATGGTATGTGAAAAAGTAAAGCATTCGCTTTTATGTTATTTGTAACAGAAAAGGCAAACAATCAGGCTAAAATACTTTACCATATTCTCATTTACCATCAACATTCAGCAAGAGCAAACGCGCATCTACATAATTTAAACAAATCTCTGAATATCTAATAAATATTTAATTTCACAAACCTTGGAGATTTAATTGAATCCAACTGTGATATCTTGTGAAGTGTGCATTTGTAGCTTTGGAAACACCTGTATTCTTGCTTTCAATTCCTCACACACATACACCACTCGAACCTTCCGTAAAATAATATTTCATAAAGTTCGGAAAGGTTAAAGCGAATTACAAGGACATTCACACAGGCTTCATTGCACTGGATGCGCTGTGAGAGATGTTACACTTGTGAGAGATGTTACACTTGTGAGAGATGTGTGCGCTTTGTTTGATGTTACACTTGAAGTGTGCTATCTCGCCCGTCTGTCTTTTCCTTACACATGCTCTACGAAGTAATCATGTATGTGGTTTGGAATGCAGTGGACTTATATATTTAAAATATGAACCTCACTAAAAGAAGGCTGCTTTCAATTTCAAATGCGGACGCGCGCTTTGTTTGTGTAGACTGCTCGCGCATGCGGCTGAGAAACTCTGTGTAAGTGGTTTAATATTCTTGTGCAAAATTAACGTAAACACAGCCAGATATGTTTTAAGGGATTAAACGGACAGGACAAAGAATCGTTCTGGAATCGGATCGTGACTCTCGGAATCGAATCGGATCGTGAGTAGACTAGATTCCCAATCCCACCCCTACCACTGTGTCATATTCATATCATTTTCACTGTGTGCTGTATGTAAAATGAGTGTTACCTTGTCTTTATTTGAAAAAATATGATTACAAGTGCACACGAATTTACTGAATGCCCTGTTAGTGTTTACTTCCTTTTTCATGTTCATATATTTTTTCTTATTTGTGAAAAAATACTGCAATAGGATTGCAGATTCAAGAAGTTGCCATCTAAAGTATAAGCATGTTTATTTTAAAGATTTGTTTTCTAATTTATTTCTAATTTATTCAATATTGATTAAAATAAATATAAAGTCTCTCTAAGATATCGGCATCGGCCATCAAAAAAACAATATCGGTCGACCACTAATATGGCTAGACATATTTTTGTTGTTTAATGCCACAATACCAAATTTTCTCATTTTAAGGGTCTCAAATGTTTAACAAAAAAATAAAAATACTGAAATGTTTTTCACTAAAATAAGCATATATAAGAGAGAGGTTGTTGGGCTACTTGCTGTCACTTTGAGTGATTTATGGCACCCATCATAAATTCCTTTGCCCCTAGCCCCCACCCGTGTGAGTTCCTGAGTGCGCATGCGCGGTGAGTGTGGGAAAATTCCCACGCTTGCCCCTCCCCTAAGGGCGTGAACTGGAGCGTGGGAGAATCTTGTAGTCTAGTTCATCCTTTATGGTTTTAGCCATGTAGAATTTGTGTTAAGAATTGAATGTCTGATAAGTTTTTCTGTACGGAGCAGGTGTTGATGCACCTGTTATGTTTGTCTGATTTTAATTACACTGTATGGATCCTTAGCTGTGTATGTGTGTTTTGAGGTGTAAATGTTGGAATAACTATAATAATAATAATAAAAGAATAGGTCTATGTGATGGTTGTGTTTTTATTAAAGAAAGGGGGTGTGTTTTACATTTGTTAAAATGTTAAAAGAGTTTTACATTGTGTTAAAATGTTAAAAGAGTTTTTTTTAATTATGTTTTCTAAATTAAAACATTAAACAAAACAAACAAAAAGTCTTATGTTTAGTGTTTTAAGTCTCAAAAGTTTATCATTAACACAAGGATTTTAAATTCATACTTTTTTGTAAATGTTACAACATATAACATGTGTTTTTTTCCCAACTATGTTGTTTTATAAACTATTTTTAAAAATACCTTTGTTGAAAGAAAGTACGTAGCTCTCTACGTTTTATTAAACACGTCTGACCTTCTCAGAGATTTTAGTCGTAATGAACCGAGTGAGAGACTAGCAGGGACGCTCGCAGACCACGCCTCCTAAGGTACGTAGCCACACACCTTAGCCCTCGTTGTCTATGCTCGTTGGTTGTGGTTAGTGATGCGGTAAATGACGTCACTCTAAGGGGGTATTCCCAAGAACGTAATGGGTCTGTACTGGCCTTGGTATAAGTTAAAATACGCGAGTCGACAAAGTAAAATACGCTTGTGATTTTATTCAAGGAGAAAACAATGGCTACAGTATTACCCAAAACGCCTGAAAAAACCATTGACATCGCAATGGAAGATTTGACTTTAGCCCCGCGGAAGAAGCATGGAGGTTGTTTAACAACGTTTCTTCATGAGCCAGACACTCGTATAAAATATTTTTTTCATCTCGCTGGAGGGAGGTCTATAATGTACAACTTTGACAAAGAAAACCGGGAGGTTAGACTGTCCAACATAGACGATGACGAGAGATTTACAGTTACTGGCGAGGGATGTGAAAAGGACGCTTCAGATGACCCAGATCTGCTCTTCACAGAGAAGTCGTGGGTTTTATTTTACACACAGATTTGGAGAGACCTGAAAGAAGGAGGAAGCGAACCACTTTATATTGCAGAATGGACCGGGTCATACGGGACAAGATTCAGGCTGATGGCAGACCACGTGAACAAACAACCGGACGACTATATATACATTCTATCTAGTGCTTTTGGGAAAGATATGCCGGAGCGTGTTTGGCCAATATCCGAAACCGACCATTTAAAGCATTATCGGCTGATTTTCATGTTTAAATGGGCCGATCTTCAATTACTGGAAGATGTTTTCTCAAAAATTGATAAAATGTTTAAGTGGACCGGGGCCTACGAACGCTATAAGAGTATAAAAGTAAAGTTATTCCACCCGGAATGGTGTACGCCTACTAGGCGCGGCGTTCATATAGCTCCTCCCACGTACTACAAGTAATAAATACCTGAACACTCTCACGTTGCTCATTCGCTCGCCATGACTCCAGAAAGCTATTTCAGGGAGTTTGCCACACATGAATCTCTTGCTGGATACACGGTGAACGAGCAAACATTGGATGGATTATCAAACGGACTAACGTTATCGTCAGAAGGATTATCACATGGACTATCATCATCAGGTGGATTATCACATGGACTATCGTCAAACGGACAATCGTCAAATGGATTAACAACACCGCTGAAAAACATCGATTGGCTGGATAAATTCTGTATGGACCTGGGTTATCACTGTTTGGCTTTTCTCTCAAGGGCTAACGGTGGTGTTACAGCAGCGGCCTCACCAGCTGAGGGAACCCCTGAGGGAACCCCTGACGTCACATCCGCTGACGAAACGGATGGATGTATTACAGACGCTGGGCATCGGATTATCAAAGCTGTTGTTGCTATCATTTTGGATTATCTGATCGATAAACGGATGAAGACCATATGCACAGGGTGTGAAGTTGATCACCCTTCTCAAACCAGACACTCGTGTCTGTTTGAACCACCAGCGTATTTCTTTTATTCGTGCTTTGATGAGATCAGTCTGAAACTGCAACGTCCAGAGCTGAAGACCATTCTCGCGCGGGCTTTGAATCTGCGAGGAATAACAACGCATCTGCAAAGAATCCAGGGATCTATCGAGACAATTCTGTACGAACTCCGAGATGAAATGTTCATCGTTGCTGAGCTGTCCTCTATCAGACAGAAGCTAATTGATGAGAGCTGCGAGGAGATTATTTTCAAAGCTGTTGACAGCTGGAAACTCGCTGAAGCCGAAACCACCGAATCTACCTGTGCGTGAAGATGGGGAATACCTGTGCCGTTTGGATCGCCGAACACTTCTTTAAATCACGTGTCAAATGTGAAATATCTAACCTGATGTACAAGATTATCGATGACAAAGATGCAACAAATGATATACACCTGCAGAAATTATTGAGTCAAATGAGCAACGTGAGGGAAAAATCGAATGAATGGAATAATATGGTGAATATATCCGTAAAACACGAGCCTCATGTGTCTATCAAAAACATGCTTGAACTGATGCCTGAAAGTAAGGAATCTCTTAGGATAGGAAACATTTTATGTATTTGTACATATGTAACTGATGTTTGTAAAATGGCTAGGAATGAACAACCAGATGTCTGCAAAATTATTGATATAGCTGTCGAATACGTGGTTGAGAAAAATATTGAAACGTGTGTGAAATTTATTTCTATGTTTGGATGATGCTTTTGTAACATGTACGTAAATGAAAAAAAAAAAAATAAAAAAAATGTTTTGGATGATGCTTTTGTAACATGTACGTAAATGAAAAAAAATAAATAAAAAATGTTTTGGATGATGCTTTTGTAACATGTACGTAAATGAAAAAAAATAAATAAAAAAATGTTTTGGATGATGCTTTTGTAACATGTACGTAAATGAAAAAAAAATAAAAAATAAAATGATTGTTTTTTTGATGTTTGGAGTGATACCCTATAACATGTACATGAAAAATAAAAAAATAAATTGTTTTGATGGTACGTGTCACGTGTGACTGTTTTTTTTGTAAATAAAACGGGGCAACTTCTTGTCACTTTGTTCATTATTGTATGAGATACAGACATAGTGGTATGGATGAGTTAATGAAAAAAGCATATTATAATCCTGCCAGTTCAGGAGCTTTTGGCGGTAAAGACCGGTTAAAACAGGCAGTGTTACAGGAATACAATGTAAAATTAGGTGATAAGGATGTGATTGAGTGGTTGGCAAAGCAGGATGTGTACACCTTGCACAAGACCGCGCCGGTAAAATATAAACGAAATCGTGTGGTTGTTTACGGTAAGGACCAACAATTCCAAGCTGATTTGGTAGACATGTCCGCATACTCGAAAGAAAACCGGGGGATTAATTTTATTTTAGTTGTTATTGATCTCTTTTCGAAGTATTCATGGACGAGACTTTTGAAAAATAAAACCGGACCGGAAGTGACTAAAGCTTTCGAGTCTATCTTACGAGAAGGGCGTGTTCCGGTAAAGTTACAAACAGACAAGGGGTCAGAGTTTTTCAATAAACATTTTCAACAGCTGATGAAAAAATATGGCATACATCATTTTGCCACGGCAACTGATTTAAAAGCGTGTGTTGTCGAGAGGTTTAACAGGACGCTAAAAGGACGAATGTGGAAATATTTAACATCTGTAAATTCCAAACGCTACTGTGATATATTGCAAGACCTGACCGAGGGGTATAACTCCAGCTATCATAAATCCATAAAAATGCGACCGTTGGACGTGGATAAAGAAAATGAGACGGTAGTGTTTAATAATTTATATGGAAAAATGCGCAAAGAGAGACCCATATTCAAATACGCTGTGGGGGATGTTGTGAGAGTCTCTAAAGTCCGTGGTATATTTGCTAAAGGTTATGAGCAGAATTATACTGAGGAATACTTCACCATAACGGCATGCATTCCACGCAACCCGCCCGTATATCGATTACAGGATTATGATGGTGAAAATATCGACGGATCCTTTTACGAACAAGAACTTCAAAAAATTATCGTCAGCGAAGATAAAGCATTTAAAATTGAGAAAATTTTGGATAAGAAAAAACGTGGTAAAGTTGTATATGTTCTAGTCAAATGGTGGGGTTGGCCGTCGAAATTCAATAGCTGGGTCTCGGAAAAGCAGGTGATGCACCTGCAGAAACCTTTAAACGCCGTAGAGAATGTCCGGGGGCGTCATTAAATCATCAGCATGGCTGCAGAAGGCTTCTACGTCACACTACCGTGTAACGCATCGCTGAATGTCTATCCTGATAACAGTATATCTAATTATAGAACCAGACTTGCTAGACCTATAAATTTTAACGGGTTATGGGAGGTTGGTTTGGTAGAAATTGAATACCCACTAACATGGCTCACTGTAAACGAGAAGGACGTGGAATTTGTCATCGATTGTGATCATAGTCTGCTACAGAATGACAACGAGGCTGATGGGAGGGGTGATCTAAACATACAAACTCTTCGAAAGGTCCTAAAAAAATTGTCTGTGGTGCGTAAAACAATAAAATCAGGATATTATGAAGACATAGACTCATTACTCAGGGAAATAAAGGTGGCACTTCCTCCACGAGTGCAGCTAGGTTATGACTCTATAAAGAATAAGGTATTTCTAAAAGCACCTCAGAGAGTATCACTAACGTTTTTTGGTAAGCTAGCAATTATTCTGGGTTTAAAATCGGGTGTTTCTATAGAAAATGTAAACAAATCCGCAGAAGATCAAGACGCATGGTCTACAGTCCCTGTGTATGCACCATACCAATCTGATATAAGAGCCGGTTTCTACACATTGTACGTGTACACGGATATAATAGACTATCAATCAGTCGGTGACGCCTATGTACCTTTACTAGCGTCTGTATATATATCTGGCGAGACTAACAAAACAGTCAGTGTGAGATTTGACAAAACACATTACGTACGGGTTAATAAGAGCTGCATTACAGAAATCTCTGTTGAAGTAAAAGACGATTTAAACCAGGACGTACGTTTCACCTACGGAAAGGTCATCACGAAACTACATTTTAGGCCTGTAAAACATCAACTGTTTTAAAATGGCTTATCTCACTCCGTACAGTACGGATCCTGAGCGCTACATCTCGTACTACAGGAATCAGGCCGGGAGTGGACTTCCGGGGTTTTCGGGTTCGCCCGTGATGTACGGTTCCGGTTTTGTTTCAGGAATCGGGGGTCTTTTTAAAGGGCTCTTCCGTATGGCACTGCCTTTTTTTAGAAGAGGCATCAATATAGCTAAACCTCATCTAAAGTCGGCCGCTAAAAACATATTGAGCGATGTTGTGACCAATGCTTTAACGAAGTCTCATGACGAAAACGGTCAGCAAGGTCACGGTTTAGTGGTGATGTCCCGTAAACCGCCCGGTACCCGTATGAGAAGAGGGCGTGTCTTAGCTGTAAAGAAGACTATACGCAGACGCAAGAAACCCTCAGTTACAAAAAGCAAACGAAGAACACGCACGAAACGTGTGAAAAGATCTACAAATTTAAAAAGAAGGAGTGCTACCATCTTCTAATGGCCCTGTTACATCACATGTCGGATGAGTGCATCAAATCAGAACTGGATCTCTTCACCATACCCCCGACCCAAACTGCGATCGAAAAGAGCCATTATATCGAAGTAGCGCCACTTTCGGCTCTGACAGATACGGGCCCCGTAGAATTTTTTATAGCTGGGACTGGCGAAGATTACACAGATCTGAATAACACACTGCTATATACACAAATTAAAATAACTAATCCGGATGGTTCACCCCTAGTGGATGGTGCGGGGGTTGCACCTGTCAATTATATTGGCAACACAATGTTTTCACAGGTGGATGTGACTCTGGGTGACCGGCTGATATCCCATTCGTCCAGCAACACATACCCTTATCGCTGTATGATTGAAGCTCTCATTAATTATGGAAAAGACACTCTCGAGAGTAACTTCTCAGCAGGGTTATTCTACAAGGATTCTTCAGCTCACATAGATGCCACAGACCCCGCAGGGGCGAACGAGGGGTTAACGAAAAGAGCTGCGTTCACAAATGCCAGTAACGTCGTAGAACTGCTGGTACCAATCCACAGCGACATCTTCTTTCAATCGAAATTATTATTAAATGGTGTGGACATAAGAATTCGTTTAACTCGTGCGAAAGATGCATTCTGTCTCATGCGTAATGACGCCGTCAATTATAAACTAAATTTAATAACGGCTTCGCTTTTTGTGAAAAGAGTCACCGTATCACCAGGTGTGCGCCTAGGTCACGCACAGGCCCTTCTTACCTCCACCGCTAAATATCCTATCGACAGAGTGTGTGTGAAAAACTACTCTGTGCCAACAGGTGCGCGTGTTTCGAATCATGAAAATCTCTTCCTAGGGACTCTGCCGAAATCCATAATTTTGGCTATGACGGAAAACACTGCTTTCTCTGGTGCTTACGACAAAAATCCTTTTGCCTTTAAACATTTTGACCTTGAATACCTAACACTGACCTGCGACGGACAGCAAATCCCTAACCGTCCTTTTCAGCCGGATTATAACAACGGATCAGCCGTTCGTGAATTTTACCAGTTGGTGACAGCAACGGGCAGACATTTAAAGAATCAGCCCATGGTTATAGATCGCGAAGATTTCCTAAACGGCTACACTCTCTATGCCTTTAATTTGACGCCGGACGAGGAGTGCGGTCAGCACGTTTCGCTAATTAGATCGGGAAATATTAGATTAGAAGCCCGGTTCAGAACGCCCCTAGCGCAGCCTGTAAATTTTTTAATTTACTGTGTCTACGACTCGCTTCTGGAGATTTCAAACCGAAGACAGGTCCTTGCGGAGAATTACTGAAAACTTTTCTTTGAAATGAACACGGTACAACTGACGGCTGTAATGGATACAATTTCCGGCAACACAAATTTTCTAGGTGTGCTACCGTATGATTACCTGCCCCAAGAGCCTTTAAAGGATGTGCCGTGCATGCTAATATCGAATACACAATCTTCAGAAGAGCCGGGGGAACACTGGATCGCCATATACATACGTCGTGATGGTACAAGCTGTTTTTTTGACAGTTTTGGCAACGATCCTAATACACCTCGTTTTCCAAAGGCCTTTAATAACTTTCTAAGAAACAATTCTACAATCGTGCAGTACTCAGGCAAACAAGTCCAGGATTATACCTCAGATACCTGTGGACAGCATTGTGTGTTTTTTCTGTATCATATGTCAAGAGGTTATGAATATGAGAATGTTATAAATATGTATCATAATGATTTATTAAAAAATGACATCATGGTCTCTCTCTTTGTGAAAAAATTGAAGCCTGGTGTCTGTAGCGGTAAAACATTTAAATGCATTCAGTGTGTACAGTCTGGTAAAACATTTCAGACGTATTAGTGTAACGAGGACAATACTGAATATGTATGCTATAATGTATCATTTAAGTATGTATGTGTGACGAATAAACAACTCGTAACAGATGAAACGTTTTTCTTTTCTTTATTGACAACAAACAACAAACAATACATACAACTTTAAAAACAAAAACAGTGTTACATAATTACAGTATAGGCTACATACGTTTACACCCAATAATATTTGTAATATTACAATTACACATAATTGTTAAAAATCTAACCAAGGGTTTGCATCTAACGTGGGGGAATTAAACATATGATCAGCGCTCGTGTCAGTACGAACAGGTGTTGACGCGTTGTGATATTTACGCTTCCGGGGTTTTTTCAAGGTTTTCGCTGGTGTAGAGTTAAAGTCATCTAGCCCCGTTTTTCTTTTAAGCGAATCAATCATGCGTTTAACATGCTGATTACTTATGGTCGAGTAAGGTATGTTTAATGACGAAAACGCGTCCAGAAATTCAGACCATCCAGCAGGCCTACGGTCGTCACGCACCATATGAGGCGTTGTTACACTTTTCAAAAGATCAAGCATGTGGGATCCTGCAATGATTTTCCCTTTATAAACAAATTCCCCGGTGTCTGTCCACGAAGACACCTGTCTGGCCTTAGACATTTTATCCAGAATGTATTTGACATTTTTCAAGCTCCTCCGAGACACGTTATTCAACACCTCTGATACGATTACGTCATCAGCCACGTCATCAGGCCTGTCAATATGAGAGGAGGCAGGTGCCTCTTCACCCGTACTCTCACGACCCGGTACTGTAAGCGTTAAAGTGTTGCTCGCCACGTCGTTTTGTTTTGAGACAGATAGATATCTCTGTAATGTGTTTGTGTATAGTTTTGCTTTTTCGTACGCATCCAAATCATGTCTTTGCAATATTTCCCTAATAGCCTTATCCAGGTTTTCCTCAGTGGTTGTGTGAATATTTTCACGAGGACTCGCTGTTCTTAGTCTATCCATTTGCTGCTTTGGCACAAGATATAATTTTTCAGTATGCTGCATTTTCTCTCTTCAGATTCAGGTCCTTGTTATAAGGCTTGTTATGAAAGGCAGAGCCACACTAAGCAGTGGCAATAGAAAACCACCTTTTTGGTTAATCATACGTCTCTTTCTTGCGATATTGATCTTTTTATTAGCGACGTATTTTATCTCTGTCTTTCTCCTTTTTAAAGATCCGTGCTGCTTCGCAGTTAGAGGGATCTTACCGTGTAGAATATTGAGAGCCACTTCGCATAAAGCCAGTATGAGCTCATCAGGGGACGACTGGAGAATAACACGTCGTTGTTGGGGTGAGCTCTTGTATAATAACTTTAAAAGGGGCAGATTTCTGGAGAGTCTCGAACTCATGTTAAACTCCTTTCTGAACGTAGACCACAGGATAGTCTGACAGTAAATCAGTTCTGAGACGAAATTTTTCAGGGGTTTGTGTTTTATAGTCTATTAACAGGTAGTTATAAGGAGCGCTCGTTGCATCCTGATAAGCCTCGATGAAGAACTTTGTATTGCCAGGAAACATCTGACGTCCCAAAACACCTATCTGCTGTTTATCTCGGGGGTTTTTAAATATTATTAAATAATTTGCATTAAGAGCTATTGTTCTGCTAGATTTACCCTGAAAAAATAGGTTCTGTATCAGAAGCATACAACTGATATTTCTATGGTGGATGAATTGGGTAAAAAGCCTCTCAGCTTGCAAATTAGAAGATGCCTGAGCCATTAAATCATCCAGAATTACAAGGGATTTTTTGCCGGGTGGAAATAACGAGTCGTCATCCAGATTCTTTGGTATGCCTTCGATGAATTTAATATCAAAATCACGTAACATCTCATCATACGTAGTTTGCCATGATGTATACATGTACACAAAATTATCAAACTTCACAGAACACATTTTGTCTGAATTATACATTAGAGTTTTCACAAAAAAAGTCTTCCCACAATTACTGGGGCCACTAACAATAGCACCAAAGGGGTGCTGTAGCCGCCAGTCAAAGGGTTCTGTTTCACCCATATTTACAATGTTTACAAAATATTGTTAAAACCCGTAAGGCAACGTAGTATAATCTGGCAGTAGCACACGTTTGTTGTACACAATTCTGAAGTTTTTCTCAACCGTTTTATTGTGTAGTGTGAGACGTCTCTTATTGCGTGTGATGGTCCCTGTGCGCACCTGCAAACGTAGGCTGTCACCTGTCTCGGTGTACGCGCGCACTAGTGCTATCAGACTATGCAGTGTGACTATTTGTGCATTTTCAGTATTGAGCGTGATTCCTTTAGCTTTGAGACACGTATGTCCTTTTAGAGTTTTAAAACCGTAAGATTTCGGTCCTGACGAGCAAAATTCATGAATCGAATCGTCCGGAGCTAATTCGCTCGTGAGCTGACCGAGGTAAGGACCTGTTTCAGGTTTCCAATCCCCGTCTTTCGATACGAACACGACGCTATCTGTGTCACAATAAATCACCCTACGGTCTAATTTTTCCAAAAGATTATAGAGCTCGAGTCGCGCGTATGCTGTAGTGAAAGCCCCTATAAAAATGTTGACATTCTGCGTAGGTGAGGGGTCTTGTGCGGCGTAAGCCCATTGCACCAGTGCAACGGATTCAGATACAAAGGAAAAATATTTGATCACGTGCGAGCTGCTGAAGAGACATTGTGTAAACTCTCCCGGATCTGTCAAAAGTTCCGTGGTGCACAGATGAGAGCGCAGAGAGAAGCGCCCCCACAAGGTATTCAAAATTAGCTTGCTTATGGATCTTTTTGCCGAATTATGTCCTATTTTAGCGATGTCTAGCTGTACTCCTTGTTTGTCAAGATAATCGGTGACATAAGACTGTTTGTCTTCATCCGTCACTATGTGTGCGGGAAAGCCAGAGGCTTCCTGTTTGGATTTGAGAAACGTTTTAACATAATCTGTGAACAGACTGTCAGAGTTTTGCTCGAAATGCCACACCTCATGGATTTTCAGAACACGATAGCCCTGTTGAATAGCTTTGTCTAGCTCAATACTAACCCAAGTGCCCGTAATACTTCTTTCAGCCTCAGTGTGGCAGCATTGTGCATCCTGGACCTGGTTCTCTACACAGACCCGACACAAACCAAACATAAGTTTGCCGCCGCTTCTGTATGGCAGAACCGGATGAAACAGTTTGCGGGGTGGAAGCACAGTAGCTCTGACAAGACCAAAATAGTTCTCCAGCGGCTCAAAATCCTTAAAAATTATTTTAGGATGCCCGACGGGGTACGTTTTGTTAGCCTGGACGAACGGGTATAGCGATGTGAAATCATAATAATCGACACGCTCATCGTCTTCTGTCTTATGATACAACCTAAAGGCATTTGTTCGGCCTCCGTAAAGTCCGTCACGAGGTGTCAGTCTCGTCGGTGCTTCATAAGTTGACATGTATCGAATAACCTCAGGATCTGTTTGCATCGCCAGTTCCCATTCGCACTCCCAGATAGAGACTACACGTAAGGAATAGGCTTTACGAAGCGTTTCTAATTTCTCGTCCGACTGTCTTCTGAGTGAGCCATAAGACACTTTAGATAGTGGCTGGATTTCCTCTGCTTTAAATCTACAGTCATGCCCGTGAAAAAAGCAGCCCAAGTACTCATATGCAGTTTTCACCCCATCACTAGATTCATAAAACCCATCAAGATGGTAAGGACCAATGGATCGCTCACCATAATTTAGCGCGTGTTGTATATCGATATTTTGGCTATTTTTAGTATATTCAAGCCATTGTATGGATGAACTTGAAAACGTTTTGTATTGATTTAAATACGCATGGCTGTGTGTTAACGCTATTGTATCTCGACTCAAAAAATTTGTTTTGAACACTTTCATACATGTGCCTGCCAATGTCACTGATTTAAACGGATCAATGTTTGTACATTCGATGAATTCTTCACGGTATTTGATACACGCCTGTCGCAGAATAATCACATCGTTCCGACAGTAAAAAGCTAGCTCCTTTTTGAAGTCAAACACACTAGCCAATACACCTGCGTACCACATATCGAATCTGGTACGGGCAGTTGTACTCATCGTCTCGTAGCCATACAATTCTTTTGCGGGATAAGGACCTATGTAGTCATTGTTCTTCCTTGTGTTAAACCTGTGTGGGAAGAACCCTTTATCAGATACGTCTAAGCTTAACGCAGCGGGTATTTTTGCAAGCGCTAGAGGCAGAAACTGGAAGCTGTCTATAAAACGTTGTCTGAACAGCGAATCATACATATACAAGATACGGCATCCTTGCATAATAATTTTCGGTGCTATACCTTCGCTGGTGAGATGGCTGAGTAATAAATAGCTGTCAAAAGATGACGAGTTATGCGCGATGAATGTGTAATCTCTGTATTTTGGTCGCCTGTAGTGTTTAACCAGACGCGCGACGCAGTCTGTCCCTCCAGCTTCAAACGCCACACCATCGTGCGTCATAGCGCATACGTAATTAGCTATGTGCCGACCTTCTTCAGACATTGTCTCAAAATCATAATAAATGTATTTTTCGTCATGCACCTCAGGCTTTAGCGGCTGAATGTAGCATTCGTGGCTAGCACCGTCTGTCAGCCTCTCCCGGCAATGCACACAGCACTCTGCAGCGCACTTGTGCTGTTTTATCTGATCGACACCACTCTTTGCAACTCTATACGTTCTATGACATTTAGTGCAGTATTTGATTGTGTCACATTGCGATTTTTCGGTTGATGTACGGTCTTGTTTATGGGCATCGTAGCAAAATGTGTTTCTGCAGTATCTGAGACAATCGGAACACCGTTTATAGACCGTAGCACGGGTGCGGCATTCAGACGTGGTACAGATGTTACACACGTGCTTGCATTTATGTGATCTATTATCGTTATGGCCTTTGAAACAGAATGGACAGAAATAGCTTGACCCTAAAAAACCCTTCAGATTTTTTATTAAATGATAATGGTTTTCGTGGTTATATAGATGCACTGTTTTTGGATGAATTTCATCCGTGTTTTTGAACACCTGCACCGCACCTGCGCTGTCCCTGTGAAAAACAACAATTTTTAGATCTAGATAATTTTCGAAGACATGCACGTCGTGAAATCCTATTTTATCATACGCCGTGAAACCACATGCTGTGTGGATGTCTTTTGCCGGTGCTTGTAACTCAAAGTCATTATATTCTGGATTTAGAAAATGTGCTAGACAGTAGCTGAAACACATAAAATCAGAGAAGTTATTTGGACTGAATAAATGCATTTTATTTCTTTTAATAGTCTCGCTTATGGCCATGTGAGCTACCCTTCTACGCCCGCCTGAGGGTTGGTCCATAGCAATAGATACCTGTAGCGTCAGAGACGAATCCGTGTTTACATCTCGATTGCTTTGAGTGGCTTTTTCGATCTGTTCAATGAACAGTGATGCGTCGTGATTGTTTTCAGGTTTTAATACAGTATTTATGGCTGTCGGTAGTGAGTCCCCCGACAAGGAGATGTTAGCATAACCTGTATCACCTGCCAGTAATCGTGAAAAATCTACAATTTCATTTAGAATATTACTCAGATGAATATTATATTCAGCTAAATCATTTGTATCTATTCTACTGAGGTCCAGAGTTCTAATTATCTCTACACCGTTAAACAACCGTCTCGGAATTATAGTGAATTCACCAGCATACCCGCCTTCGTGCGTCAAACTATGTATATCGCTTTGACTAAGTCCCATATCTGGTAATAGAGGATCATAATTTAACGAAGATGACGCGCCGTTACCGACCTGTGTGTTTCCGTCATTATCATTGTCTTCACGCGTTTCTAACAATGTTCGTTGTTCGGCTATGATATTTTGTAATCTATCTGTAGTGGTTAACTCGTTCGTGTTTAACAGCCGTAATTGGTCATTTATTAAGCGACGTAATTGGACATTATTTGAGGTCTGTCTTAATCTGTCATCGTCAGAATCAACTCTAGCTCTTTTGGATAACATTTTGAGGTGTTTTTATTTATTTTTAAAAATCACACAAGGCATTCGTATCTGTGCTACTACCAGATTTCACAACACAATATTGACAAATTAAAATGTACAGATGGCAATAAAAACGTGCATTACAATACAACTCTCAACAATGACACCCCATTAATACAATCCCATATTTGTAACGTGTAAGAACGAAAAACAAAAGTTAAAATTAATAAAATAAAATAAAAAACTTCGTAATCAGAGTAATTTCATCATCTTCTCATGAAAAAAACATCATAAACATTACCCCCTCAATTGTCTCTGGATTACTTTAAAACCTTCGGAGAACAAACTCAGAGCAACGGTGCTTAGCTGCTGGTCGCCCCTCACCTGTTCAAGCTCCTGCTGAATCAATAGTTGTATGTGACGTTGTTGGGCGTGTTCAGCTTCTATTTGCTCATGGCGTTGTTCAAGGAAAGCTGCCACACTTGTCACGTCTGAAGCCAGCTGATTCTGGCGTTCTATCACAGTACGCAGTAGCCCGACTACTTCTCTCAGTGAACCATAGACCAAGTCTTCTGTCTCTTGAAACGTCAAAGGCTGGGAAACTATATCCAAAATCCTTAAAAAATTCCTATTAACCGATCGGAGAGTATCGATATTCAGTGTGTTTACATCCGCTTCCCTGTAAATGGGTCTGTAGTATGCACCCGGGTCGGAACTGCAGCTACTGACGGATGATGTGTCTCGTTCAGAGACGGCGGCGTCGAGGACATCTGCTTGTGATTCGAGGAAAATTTCCAAACCTCCTTCGGAATGGTCTTGCTCTGTAGGAGATACAATAACCATCATTATATTAATTATTTATTCAGAAATATGTTTAAAACAATATGTAGTCTATATCTTACCGTTATCCCCCTCAGCTTCGCTCTGCTCAGAACACACTTCCTCTCTCGTATGCTGATCCGAGTCGAATTTGGCTCGTTTCTCGCACGTCCCACTAGTTGACGTTTTAGGATAGTCAACCGTGGTTGATGTACAAGGCTCCGGAGAAATTTGTTCTGAAAAATTATTTAAATATCCGTCAGAAAAAAAAAAATGAATAAAAATAAATAATGAAAATAAAAAAATAAATAAAATAATAATAATATATAAAACCCCTTAGTCCTACCTATGTCAGGGTAGGAAAATTGTATTCCACAATTCGTGTCGTATTCCCCATAAACTTCACGAAGTCGTTTTATTCCTCTGGCCCCAGTAGCAGAACATGCAGCCTCGTCACCCTTCTCAGCAGCTGTACGACTGTCACAGTGAGCGGACGTAGGAGTGCCCCATGGAGAGACATCGTCATAGACGAAAGCCAATGGCGTTGAAGGCCTCTCGCATGCCATAGCAATCTCCTTGATGACGTCAGCTACCTGTGGTGTTTCCTCGCACGGTGGGGGATTCTCCGCAACTAAGCTATCTGTAGGAAAGTAAAAACATTTTTCTTTGTAAAAACTAAGCTATCTGTTGGAAAGTAAAAACATTTTTTCTTTGTAAAAAACTAAATGATGTAGGAAAATATATATTTTATCCTGGGGAAAACAAAAACACACCTGGTATTTCGCCATTTGGAAATACTCGGTCGTCTGGATCGGACAAATAAATATTGTTAGTATCGAAAAACACATATCGTTACATTTAAAATAAAACATTTACATTCAAATACATATACTCACAATAATCATCGAGCATTTTGACGATCTCGGGATCCAATTCCAACCCCGTTACAGATTCATCTGCTTCATATAGATAAAAATAAATACTTTTTATTTTAAACAAATCCTTGTATAAAGACATATTTTTCTTTTTTTTTTAAAAAACAGACTCTTACCGTTTTGACTGTAACAATCCATGTTTTCGTATGACGGGAGAATGCGATCGGGAGTGTTCCGTCTCTAGATGGTTTTGTAACTGAAATGGCGAAGTTATAAAGCGACTTCAGATTCGTCTTCCCCCCAACACCCCCATTCTTTCGAAAGACCCCCTTTTTGATGTTTGATATCTGTTGTCGCGATAAAAATAATTCACACCTCCATATGAGACGACACCTGATGGCCTAGAAACAACATGAATTAAAAAACCCTACAGACATCTGGGAGCCGCAGTGTGTGTGT
This sequence comes from Phoxinus phoxinus, assembly GCF_949152265.1. Lineage (NCBI taxonomy): Eukaryota > Metazoa > Chordata > Actinopteri > Cypriniformes > Leuciscidae > Phoxinus > Phoxinus phoxinus. Next base: position 47,931,787 of record NC_136876.1, read on the forward strand.
GTGTGTGTGTGTGTGTGTGTGTGTGTGTGTGTGTGTGTGTGTGTGTGTGTGTGTGTGTGTGTGTGCGCGTGTGTGCGCGTGTGTGCGCGTGTGTGCGCGTGTGTGTGTGTGTGTGTGTGTGTGTGTGCGCGTGTGCGCGTGTGTGTGTGTGTGTGTGTGTGTGTGTGCGTGTGTGTGCGCGTGTGTGCCACGAGCGATCTAGTTGTTATTTTTTCTCACGGTTGTCGCGTGGTGTGGGTGGGTTTACGAGTCGACGCATGGAAATGACGTCGTTTTACCGCATCACTAACCACAACCAACGAGGGCTAAGGTGTGTGGCTACGTACCTTAGGAGGCGTGGTCTGCGAGCGTCCCTGCTAGTCTCTCACTCGGTTCATTACGACTAAAATCTCTGAGAAGGTCAGACGTGTTTAATAAAACGTAGAGAGCTACGTACTTTCTTTCAACAAAGGTATTTTTAAAAATAGTTTATAAAACAACATAGTTGGGAAAAAAACACATGTTATATGTTGTAACATTTACAAAAAAGTATGAATTTAAAATCCTTGTGTTAATGATAAACTTTTGAGACTTAAAACACTAAACATAAGACTTTTTGTTTGTTTTGTTTAATGTTTTAATTTAGAAAACATAATTAAAAAAAACTCTTTTAACATTTTAACACAATGTAAAACTCTTTTAACATTTTAACAAATGTAAAACACACCCCCTTTCTTTAATAAAAACACAACCATCACATAGACCTATTCTTTTATTATTATTATTATAGTTATTCCAACATTTACACCTCAAAACACACATACACAGCTAAGGATCCATACAGTGTAATTAAAATCAGACAAACATAACAGGTGCATCAACACCTGCTCCGTACAGAAAAACTTATCAGACATTCAATTCTTAACACAAATTCTACATGGCTAAAACCATAAAGGATGAACTAGACTACAAGATTCTCCCACGCTCCAGTTCACGCCCTTAGGGGAGGGGCAAGCGTGGGAATTTTCCCACACTCACCGCGCATGCGCACTCAGGAACTCACACGGGTGGGGGCTAGGGGCAAAGGAATTTATGATGGGTGCCATAAATCACTCAAAGTGACAGCAAGTAGCCCAACAACCTCTCTCTTATATAATCACTTACTTGCCTTAATTTAAACAGATGATCTGTTTTCTTTTGAATAAAACCGTAAAGATAAAAATAAGTTTACATACATTATTCTTAGATTATATTAATTACTTCTATTTAAACTGACCAGTTATTAATTACAACATTATTGACCTATAAACAAAAGATTGCATATTAAAAGCCATGCCAGATTAAAAGATAGAATCTCGAGCACATCCATGAACTTGGCATGGAGTTGCAAGAGAATGAAAGGAGGGAGCATGGGAGGGCTATGGTGGATATTCATTTTTCTCCAAGATTGTTCTTTTAAAAACCTTGGTTACTCTGGCTCATTAAGATCAAATACAGCTTTAAGGTTTATTTTAAGTAATAAATGACACACTTCCATTTGACATATTACAAATGAGTAAAATCTACTATGTTCTCATTATCTCACCTGGGCATCCAGAGCTGCCATTCATGGTTTCATCTTCCTGCAAACACAAGTGTCATAGACAGTCAAACATCATGGTCTAACATCTTATTACACTGTATTTAAAACTGTAATGGTACAATTTGGCAATATATTAAAGTAATTGACATGGTAACATAAGCCAATACAATTTCATAAGATTTTGACTGAAAATAAATGGCATTTATTGTCTGGTCTTGAAAACTGCATTACAGAAGTAGAAAAAAATGTGTTAATAATAATAATAATAATATGTTTATTTTATATAGCGCCTTTCAAGAACCCAAGGTCGCTTCACAATGCAATACAAATAGCAAACAAACAGCAAGCAAACAGATACAAAAGCCATCTGCTTATTACAGACAAACAGATGGAAACAAGCATGAAACTAATTGACAAGAATCAAAGAAAAACACATTGTACTATTTACCCAAAGTATACAATTACTAGGGGTGTGCATTGGCACTGCCCTCACAATTCGATTCGATTACGATTCACCAGGTAACGATTCGATTCAATTCGATTCTACGATGCATTGCGATGCATCAAAATTCTACTGCACACAAGGCAAATTTTTCATCAGTCATGAGGCAATACAAGCAGTCATATATTGAACAACAGATTTTATTGGCTGCTATGTGTGTATTATCACTCTCCTGTATCTTCGACATAAATGTCATTAAACAAAATAAAATTGAATGGTACAGGGTATTGTATATGGCATTTTCAAACCTGAAAAAGAAAACACTGCTTTCTAGGGCTGTAATCTCACAGTCGATTAGTCGATTGTTGGTCGATACGTTCTGGCTTGACCAAAATTCTGATTGGTCGATTTTTTGCCGCGTTCATTTCATCAGTTTTGCCGCGTTCATTTCATCAGTTTTGCCGCGTTCATTTCATCAGTTTTGCCGCGTTCATTTCATCAGTTTTGCCGCGTTCATTTCATCAGTTTTGCCGCGTTCATTTCATCAGTTTTGCCGCGTTCATTTCATCAGTTTTGCCGCGTTCGTTTCATCAGTTTTGCGCGTTCGTTTCATCAGTTTTGCCGCGTTCATTTCATCAGTTTTGCCGCGTTCATTTCATCAGTTTTGCCGCGTTCGTTTCATCAGTTTTGCCGCGTTCATTTCATCAGTTTTGCCGCGTTCATTTCATCAGTTTTGCCGCGTTCATTTCATCAGTTTTGCCGCGTTCATTTCATCAGTTTTGCCGCGTTCATTTCATCAGTTTTGCCGCGTTCGTTTCATCAGTTTTGCGCGTTCGTTTCATCAGTTTTGCCGCGTTCATTTCATCAGTTTTGCCGCGTTCATTTCATCAGTTTTGCCGCGTTCATTTCATCAGTTTTGCCGCGTTCATTTCATCAGTTTTGCCGCGTTCATTTCATCAGTTTTGCGGCGTTCATTTCATCAGTTTTGCCGCGTTCATTTCATCAGTTTTGCCGCGTTCGTTTCATCAGTTTTGCCGCGTTCATTTCATCAGTTTTGCCGCGTTCATTTCATCAGTTTTGCCGCGTTCATTTCATCAGTTTTGCCGCGTTCATTTCATCAGTTTTGCCGCGTTCATTTCATTCGTTTTGCGCGTTCATTTCATCAGGTGGAAAGCATTAATTGCTAATGGGGGTGTTTTCAGAGCACCCCTGTTCCACAGGTAACAGTCTGTCTTCGGAACACCCCCCTTGTTTTCACTTCTTTTGGATTAGCCCAACCCACCGGAGAAGAGAGACAGATTGAAGAAAGTAGGCTAGAAGGTTTGCTGAATATTATTTATTTAATTGAGAGACCGTTTAATTCATAGTCAGTCCTCTTCTACCATGTCAACAAAGACATCGGCAGTGTAGCAGCATTTTTTTTTTAGAAGACGGGAAAAAATTATTGGAGCCTAATGCGCAGTGCCTACTGTTTGTATTAGTTTTGAGCTATTTTTCAGTTATGCACTTTATTTCGTTTTTGCTCTTGATCTGGTTTGTTTAATAAATATTATTTTTTTATTCAAATGGACGTGCCTTTTGTGTTTAAGAGTAAAAGCTTTATGTTAATAGTCTATTCGTGTCTCAGCCGCGAAGCTGCGCTCCTGTGTTCAGCCTCGTCTTGTCTAGTTTCCCGTTCTTCGTAGAATCCGAAATGTGCCCAGATGTCCGCTTTCCAAGCTTTGGGTGCGTTTTTAATTACCCGTCTATCGCGGTCATCTCCCTCCGCCTCAGCCGTCTTGATTGTTGTTGTTGTTATGCCCGCGGAAGTAATTGAAACTTCACAACTTTATTGTCCAACTCAAGGCCAGAAAATAAACAGTGACATAATCGATTATGGCACTTTGCCGCATCGATGCTGAATCGTGCATATCCCGCATTGCGATGCATCGCCGAATCGATTATTGTTGACACCACTAACAATTACGACAGAGTATGTAGCAAATAAAGCTAAGAAAGTGGAGAACAAAGAAAACGGTGTTGAGGATAGGCCTACTTATTTATTGGGCAAGCTTGAAAAAATGAGTTTTGAGTAGTTTTTTGAAGGTCCGGATGTTGTCGGTGGCACGAAGATTCAGGGGCAGCTTATTCCAAAGCTTAGGGCCAACAACACTAAAAGCCCTACCGCCCACCGTAGAGAGTCTGACCCGGGGTACCACAAGTAGGTTTTCAGTGCTGGACCTAAGGGCCCGAGTTGGAACGTATGGCTGTACCAAATCAACAAGGTATTTGGGTGCCGGGCCATGTAAGGCTTTATACACTAGGATTAACAGTTTGAATTGGATGCGGTTTATTACAGAAAGCCAGTGCAGTTGGTGAAGGATAGGAGTGATGTGGGCAGATTTTTTATTATATGTGAGGGCTCGTGCAGCAGAGTTTTGTACCATTTGAAGGCGGTGTATTGCTTTGGTGGGTAGTCCGCTGTATAATGAGTTACAGAAGTCCAGTCTGGAAGTGATGAAAGCATGAATAACAATTTCCGCATCTATAAAGGTAAGAGAGGGGCGAATACGAACAATATTCCGCAGGTGAAAGAAGCAAGATTTGACAGTCTGACTAATGTGTGAGTGAAAGCTGAGCGTGGGGTCGAACAAAATTCCCAGATTCCGAACAGTTTTTGAAGGCCTAATCTCGATACCATCTATATCAATAAAAATGTCATGTCCGGGTGAACTCTGTGATCTAGGGTTAATCAACAGGATTTCCGTTTTACCAGCATTAAGCTGTAAAAAGTTAGAGGACATCCATGTTTTAAGTTCGTGGAGGCAGGAGGTAACTGAAGAGGGTGGAAAAGATGAGTTGGGATTGAACGTGAAGTAGATTTGAATATCATCAGCGTAGCTATGAAAGTTGAGACCATGCCGTCTGATGATCTGGCCTAACGGTAGCAAGTAGATCAGAAATAGAAGCGGACCAAGAACAGAGCCTTGGGGCACACCGTGAGAAACAGACACAGAGCGTGAGCGATTCTTACCTATCTTAACAAATTGCTGTCTATCACATAGATACGAGGTCAACCACTGAAGTGCCGCACCCGTGATGCCTATTTCAGACAATCGTGAGATAAGTGTAGGGTGGCACACAGTGTCAAATGCTGCACTGAGGTCAAGGAGAACCAGAATACTACATGCACCAGAATCAGAAGCCAGAAGGAGATCATTTAGTACTTTTAATAGAGCTGTTTCTGTGCTGTGGTATGTACGAAAACCAGATTGAAGGGGTTCAAAGAGATTATGTCTCTCTAAGTGTGATTGCAGTTGTGCCACAACTACCTTCTCAAGTAGCTTGCCAACGAATGCAAGGTTTGATATTGGTCTATAATTGCTATGAGTGGCGTTGTCGAGGCCGGGCTTCTTGAGGATGGGAGTAATGGCCGCTACTTTCAGATTAAGCGGAACAGTGGCAGTGGCAAGAGACCTGTTAATAAGGTGTTCTGAATTTATTAAACTTCCCTCTTACTTTGTTGAAACACGTTATTGGTGTTTAGTGTGATAAAACACCATGCCATGCTCAGACTCCACATGGCTGCACGTGCAGGCCGCAAAAGATGCAACTCATGGCAATCTTAAATTAATGTTACCAAAAGTGAGCTTAACATCTTGGTGAAGTACCAGGGACGTAAAATATGTCTTTCAGAAATAACAAAGACAACAACATTTTAAATTAGGCGAAGTTTAAAAGCGGATTACCGCTAAAAATGCTTGTAATCCTAACTTTTAGGATTACAAGGAGAGCATAGTCGCGGTGGGGACTCGAACCCAGGTTCTGTGTGATGTGTCCGCCATTACAGAGACTCACTCGGCGCACTACATATATAGCTAACGTTATATAGCTATTTATCACCCGCGCTTTTTTTCTTTCTTTAAAAAATGATGTATGAACATGAATGCTCTGATAATATAGTGTATATATGCTGTTATAAAAGAAATACAATTTCTCCTCAAATTCAGATATAGGCTAATTATTTTTTACGTACAAATAAAAGGACAGAATGAAGATGTAAAAATACATTTACATTAAATGTAATATTAAGAAACAACACATGGAACCAATTTGGAAATATTAAACAACTCACAAAAAGATTAATAAAAAAAGACCTTGTATCAACAGAACATCTGAGAGGAGATACAAATAAATTAAAATAGGTTTGAAAGAAGTGAGGCTTGTCTTAAGTGAGACCAAACTATGGATATGAGGCCTCCACACCAGGCCAGCCAGCTTGTGTGTTCTTGGATGGTTTCTTGCATTTGAACTGGGTGACCGTGAAACCATTTCCAGACTGTGGTGTCATAGATCCAAGAACCACACGTTTAAAACTATTTCAACACAACACCAAGAGCAGCTTAATAGCTAAAATTAAAATGACTTTCATAAATAGTTATCATTGAAATGTGAACTTTTTTTTATACTAAAAGTGATAATACACGGGGCAACTTTCTTGAGCATGTTGCAGAGCACTGTTGCTTGAGCACTTTCCCACTGAGAATGGGCAATCTGTGTCCAGATGCTTCAGATGGTCGTGGGCCTGTCTAAAAAAACAAAAAGTTGCCCAGTCTATCACCATCTTTAAAAGAGTTTGAAATTAAAGGTACAAAACAGAAAGTGAGTCAGGGCTGTTGTTATACCGTCCTTAGATATTGTCTATACTGATTCTGAAACTCTTTAAATGCATACTCCTAACTATGGTTAAAATAAAAACAAACCATCTTCACAACAATTGCCCTCCTTGCTTGTACTGTACGTGTATCTCTTCTCTTGCTACTGCTTTCTCTTAAGACAAATTGCTTGTTGTATTAGGTATGTGTTAGACTAGTGATTATGATATCAACCCGATCACACTAAATGCATCTCTATATCACGCAGTGTGTTTATTGTGCAATTTATATGCGAAAATTAGTTTTTACGTGCATATACGCATGGATAGCACATGGGTAGGTTTAGGGTAGGGTGCGTGTGTATTATAGCTTGGGTAGGATTAGTGGTGTGGGGTGCGTGTGTATATCACGCAAAGTGTATCATATGCACGAGCAAAACTGCTTATCATATCCACGTAAAAACTCACTTTCGCGTATAAATTGCACGATAAACACACTGCGTGCTATAGAGACGCATTTACGTGAGAACAGGCTGATGATATACTGTAGTGCTCATCATTTCCAGGATTTGATTCACCTTGTCAGATTATAATAATTTGGCAGCTGCTGTCACCAACATTTGGAACCATAGAGGTCAATGTGCCGCTAGATTTAGGGTTAGGGTTAGCTGCTCTGTGTTAGGGTTAGCTGCTCTGTGTTAGGGTTAGCTGCTCTGTGTTAGGGTTAGCTGC
>NC_136876.1:47944154-48106654 GCF_949152265.1 Phoxinus phoxinus
GCTACATGCTAATAGCGATTAGCTAAGTGCTAAATCATGCCAAGAAAATACTAAGAACTCCAATAGTAACCGTCTGTGACAACTACGAACCACCTAGTAACACCATAGCAATCACCCAGAATACCTTAGCAACCACCCTGAACACCCTAGCAACCGCCTAGAAACGTCATAGCAACCACCCAAAATGCCCTAGCAACCGCCTAGCAACCACCCAGAACACCCTAACAACGCCCTAGCAACCATTCAGAAGAACATAGCAACCGCTATCACAAGGATGTTGTGATAGTCTTAGAAGCATCAGTGAGAATGGCTGGAAAAAAATAATCACTCGCCATATGTCCCTGATTGTATGTGTTATTATGACTCACTACTACATAGACATTATTCCAAATCTAATAAAAAACACTTATTCATAAAACACAAAATCGGTAGCCAAAGTAGCATTTTCTGTGATGAAAGCAGACAAAACAATGTCCTGAATCTTGACCAAGGATCAATAAGGCTTGTTCACACCAAGAACGATAACTATAGCGATAACTATATTAGCGTCCACACCAGCGGACCGTATCGTTCTGTTTATTTTAAGCACTTGTTTTTATGTCACTTTAAATGCTTGAGGTCGTTACAGCAGGATGGATTCTGATTGGCTGTCAGTGTTTTTAGCGTTCATCATCTGGATAAATTGCTCTGAAAGTGATTTTAACGATATTGTTTCTCTGTGCCGTTATCGCTATAGTCGAGGTGTGAACGCTGCTATTCTTTAATATTGAGAATGATTTTCAGAACTATATCTTTATGGTTATTGTGGTTGGTGTGAACGGGCGTTTATAGTTGACCTGTCATGGCGGTTGAGTGCGACGGTGTGGACGGTGAAGCTCTTCTCTCGTCTCAGGGTCTCGATCTCTCTCAGTATTAGACTGTGGCTGGAGTCACTCCCTCCATCACAGATCAGATACAGACCAACATCATCTGACAAACCACAGCCGGCCTGAGCAAAGAAGCATTACACACAGTCACACTAACACTTAAACACAAGAACACCGGAGGCTCTGTTTACAGCTGGTGTCAAGATGCGTGATGGTCAATCGGATCACAAGTGGAAGACACTAAATACAGGTGTAAACGGGTCTGAAACACTTTGAGCTTGTCCACTTTCAACCACTTCCAGAGGGAGTCAAAAACACATTCAACCGGATTGCTTTCGTAGTGTAAACGCTCATGTGGTCGAATGTGTTCAAACAGCCACTGGAGATCGTCTTCTCTCCGTCAAGTGACTTAATGCTAAACATTATGAGAAGAGCTCTAGACAAACGGGGTTTAAACTTTGTCGGCTAGAGATCCAAGTTTGGTTTGAAGATGAAAAACATACCAAACACAATGTTCTCTCTCCATTCCTGATTTCTAACACACACAAGTTCTAGTTTCTAGTTTTTTTTATAGAGCACATTTAAAACCGGCCACTGGCCGACCAAGGTGCTGTACACAGAGAAAATAGAGCTAATAGAAATTAGTAACACAAGTAATACTAAACACAGTTTAAAACAGAACAATCATTATAAGCTAAAAGCAATAGAAAATAAATAAGTTTTGGGACATGACTTGAACTCAGAGAGATAGGAAGTCGATCTAATATACAGTGCGAGCTTGTTCCACAGTGTGGGGTCAGCCACTTCAAAAGCTCAGTTACCCCTTGATTTTAGCCGGCTTCTAGGTATTGTCAGGGAACAGAGGGGTCCAGAGATGAAAGCAGGTAATATCTTTTAATGGATAAATTAGGCAACGCCACTCAGGCTAAATAAACAGAAAGTCTCTTCACAAAAGGTAATCGAATGGTGTTCCGCTGCTCTTTCAAACGAGTACAGATGATCTCAGCCGGAGACCCGGATGGCTCTTGAGCGGCGAGGTAGAGACGAGGAACCCTCTGCTATACTCCACGGAGAAGACTGGATACAGCACAGAAGCGGTAAACACAGCAGTAGATAATATTTCTGAGGTTGATGAACATAAGATACTTCAAATTATTAATCAATTGAATAATTCAAGGACTAAAGATATATTTGGAATGGATACTGCATTCTTAAAAACATATAGTGCTTGTTTGATAAAGCCCTTGGTAAATCTGATAAATTTATCAATTAGAGAAAATAAATTCCCTTCAAATTGGAAAACTAGTATTATAACTCCAATTTTCAAAGCAGGATCAGCTGATGAGGTTCAGAATTATAGACCAATTTCTATTCTTCCTGCAATTTCAAAAATTCTGGAAAAATTGGTAGCTGAACAACTTATCAATTATTTAGAAAAACATGACTTACTTTATTCTAAACAGTTTGGTTTTAGGCCTAAGTACTCAACGGAAATGGCAAACTGCTATCTCACAGAATTTATTAAGGAATCTTTAGATAAAGGTAATGTAGTAGGTGCAGTGTTTTTAGATCTCAAAAAGGCATTTGATACTGTGAATCATGAAATTCTCTTACACAAATTAAATGCATTTAACTTCACTCAGCAGGCAATGAATTGGTTTAGATCATATTTAGAATCCCGAGATCAGTGTGTTAAAATTAATAATTCAAGATCAGCTTTACAAAATAATAATATGGGTCTTCCTCAAGGGTCAATTTTGGGCCCATTGTTGTTTTCCTTATATGTTAATGATTTTCCAAACTGTTGTAAGCAAACAAAATGTCAGTTATATGCAGATGACACAGTCATTTATGTATCTGCAAAGACTCCAAGTTTAGCCGCAGAAATATTAACAAATGAAATGATTGGTGTGTCACAGTGGTTACAGAACAGTTACTTGACCCTGAATTATACAAAAACTGTCTCAATGTGTTTTTCAATCAGAAAGAAGGTAATGAGTGGTTTTATAAATAAGATCAATCAAAAGGAAATTGAAACAGTTAATAATTTTACATATTTAGGTGTTATTTTAGACTCTCATTTGAAATTTGATATGCATGTTAAGAAACTATGTAGAACAATCAAAACAAATCTGAATTGTTTTTACATGATTAGACCATATATATCTTTGAAAGCAGCCAAGTTATACATGCATGCAATGATTTTTTCACACTTATCTTACTGTGTGACCGTCTGGAGTCAGGTTTCTCAACTGACTATTAAACCTGTTAGATCCCTATATAAACAAACATTAAAATTTTTGGATAAGAAACCAACCAGATGGCATCACTGTAGCATCTTACAAAAATACAGTTTGTTGAGTTTTGAAAATTTTATAAATTCATCTGTTATTAAAATGTTTTTTAAATGTTTAAATAATCTTGCGCCAAACGTTATATGCAAATTAATATCAAAACAGAGTAGTACTGGGATCGCTACAAGAGGTGCAACTACACAGAACTGTATAGCACCACAGAGAAAAACTAAATTTGCACAATCTACATTTACAGTTCAAGGTACATTGTTATGGAACAGCTTGTCAACTGAATTGAAAATGCAAACACAGTTGAATATCTTTCAAACAAAACTGAAAAAGTGGTTCAAACAAAAGCAGATATGTGAACATTGATGGTTGTACGTAGTCTTAGTTGTTTATTTGATTTTATCTCTTTGTTTGTTTTTTTGGTGTTTTTTTTTCTTTTCTTTTTTTTAGCCTAACCAGGGACTGGGGCTGCAAATTAGCCTTTGGCTAGAAGCCTATATGTAGAGCATCGGCTGCATGAAATTGTAGCAATGTTATACTGCATTGTCCCTGTTAAATAAACTGATGAATGAATAACGGTGACGCTTACAGACAATCAAGACAGGACAGGACAGGACAAGGGATAACTTCAGAGAAGTAACGGTAGCAGTCATAAACGTGCATGAAGGTCAAACAATAATCCGACAATACAGACAAGAAAGAGAGAACTAGATATAGCGTGGACATAAGGGGAAGATAGAGAACAGGTGTGTTGATGAGATAAGCATGAGAGCCAGCTGACGGTAATGAGAGGAAGAGACAATGGGTGTGTGCGTGAGAGTGTAAGGAAAGAGAAGGTATGACGTAATATGACCAGCAGAGGGAAGAAAACAGAGAAAGAAAGAACCAGGATCATGACAGTACCCCCTCCTCAAGAGGAAGAGGAAGAGGGCTGACGGGAGCGAAAAAAGTTGTCAATGAGCGAGCGGCCCAGAACGTCCCGGGAGGGGATCCAGCATCTCTCCTCAGGACCATAACCCTCCCAATCAATGAGAAATTGATGACCCCTTCCCCTGGGGCGAACGTCGAGCAGTTTGCGAACTCGGTAGACGGGTGAGCCTTCGCCACGGACCGGGGACATGACAGGACGAGGTGGGGCGCGAATAATGTTTCAAACAAGAAACATGAAATACAGGATGAACACGTCGGAGATAACTTAGAAAATTTTGGGATATGTGTAAGTTTTGGGATATGACTTGAACTCAGAGAGAGAGGAACTCGATCTAATATACAGTGCGAGCTTGTTCCACAGTGTGGGGTCAGCCATTTCAAAAGCTCAGTTACCCCTTGATTTTAGATGGCTTCTAGGTATCTGAAGGAGAAGTTTTGTTTCAGATCAAAGACTTCTAGTGGGAGAATATAAATGGAGTAAGAGAGATTTATCGGTAACCAATGCAGGGATCTCAAAAGAGGGGTGGCATGATCAAATTTCCTCTTTCCCTTCAGGAATCTCGCCACAGCATTTTGAAACAACCTGTAAGCGTGCCATTTGGGACTTTGGTACACCAAAATAAAGGGAGTTGCAATAGTCCAAGGGCGAGGTAATAAGAGCATAGATCGCAATCTCCATCGAGCGCTTGGGAAAATAAGATTTGATTTTCACTATAGAGCGAAGATAGAAAAAGCTGGAATGACAGCACTAATTTGCTTATCGAATTTGAGGGAACTATCTAACATCACACCTAAATTCCGTACTTGGGGAGAGATAGATCCAAGGTCATGATCATGTCTTGGCCTGGTTTCTGAGGGGTTAAAAACAAACTTATGTTTTGTCTGAGTTCAAGAATAGGAAATTCTTGGCAAGCCAAGCTATTACCTCCTCAAGACATGCTGTCAAACTGTCTAGAGCACTCTTATTTTTCCTAGACAAAGGCATATAAATCTGCATTTCATCAGCATAACAGTGAAATGAGACATTGTGTTTCCTAAAAATAGAACCCAGAGGAAGAAGATAGAGAGATAATAGGACAGGAGCCAAGACAGAACCCTGAGGCACACCGCAGGATAAAATTCAGAGGGATGAGGAGAAACGTCACATTTTTACAGAGAATCGTTTATTAGTCAAAAAAGATTTGAACCAGCTTAAAACCTCGCCGCCTAGACCAACGCAAGACTCCAGCCGAGAGACGAGAATCGCATGGTCGACAGTATCAAAAGCAGAAGACAAATCTAACATTAAAATGACGGAATCTCCCGAATCTGTAGCCATGTAAATTTAATTGAGAACTCTTATAGAGTGGTTTCTGTGCTGTGCAGAGTTTTAAACCCGACTGAAACTTGTCATTTAAGAAGGTCTGAAAGCTGTATAAAAAATAAAAAAATCCAATACCTTGGAAATGTAACCCCTCCACCCGGGTCCTTCTCACCCTGCTCTGTGCGGGTCTCGAATCCGGGTCTCCGGCATTAGAGTCAGGCGTTCTAACAAGGAGGCTAAAGACTGCAGCCTCTAGCGTCTGTCACTAGAGCGCCTATTGAGATCAGGAGTGAGGTTTACTCGTACAGCGACTACTAGCTGGCCTCCGTTACAGAAATAAACGGCACAATGGATAAAGGACAAAAGTTTGATAAGATAAAGGCATCAAGTGAGGGTTTCTTTAGTGTGGGTGTAATTGAGGCAATTTTCAAACTCAAGGGTATAGTCCCTTCAAGCAAGGATTTATTCAATAACGACACCAACCCAGGGCCGACAGTATCAAATAATTGTCTCAGATAAAAAGGATGTAAAGTCTCATACGTACAAAAGGAAGGTTTAAGTTTAAACATTACTTCCTTTACAGAATGTAGAGAGACAGGATTGATCAGAAGGTGGGTGGACTCATCTCTGTTGGTATTTCATGATCGGGGACTCGAATTTGGGCTCTCAAATTAGAAACTTATTGCCCAAAATCCCCACAGAGTGCCAAAGACGGGCAGCGAAGAGAGTTTATATGGGAAGTTAATGACAGAAAAATATGCTTTTGGGGTGTGGTGATGTTTCTCAATTTAGTAAAATAGGAAGCCGTAGCTTTCTTAACAGCATTCTGATTTAACAATATAACAATACAATAATAAGTGTGTGGTGTTTGAAACAGGAGCAATAGAAAGCTGAGGAAGAGACATTTGAAATAAAATAGGAAAATTATCAGAAATAGCAATTTCAGTAACAGATTGTCACGATACATACACAGGAGAAGACAGATCCAAGCGCAGTATGTTTATTTAAATGTAATCCAAAATCGTAGTATCCAGGCAGGGGTCAAAATCCAAATAAGCAGTCCAACACAATAAACAAAACAAGAACAAACAAGGAAACAGATATCAGCAGTGTAGTGACAAACCATAAGGACTCCGTGACAAACACTAGAACAGACAGGGTATATATACAAACACAAACACTAACAAGGTGACGGGAGACAGCTGTGTGCAATGAACCAATGATGAGTGCAGATCGTGGGAAATGTAGTTCATACTGTGAATGACACCGTGGGGAAGGAGGACCTCTAGTGGACACCCGGGATACACAAACCAGACACTGTGACACATATGACAGAATTTGATCCAACATGTGTCCATGAATGTGTGCGGGATAATTAACCCACTGCTGAATGTTGAAAGAGTCAATGATGTTTAAAAACTCAGAGGTTAACCTCTTGGAAGGGCAACATATATGTACATTTAAGTCACCTAAAATAAGGATGCCATCGTATTTAGTGATCAAGTCACCTACAAATTCTGAGAACTCCACTATGAAGTCTTTGATTAAGTGTGGAGGCCGATAGATCAAAACTAATACCACGGGTTCAGGCCAGTTCAAAAGTAAAACTAAGGGCTTCAAAACTTTTACATTTACATTTATTCATTTAGCTGACGCTTTTATCCAAAGCGACTTACAAATGAGAGCAATAGAAGCAATTAAACTATTAGTAGGACAACAGTATGCAAGTGCTATGACCCTTTGCAGTTCAATCTACCGCAGGATTTTTTTTTTATTTTTTTTTTATAAAGATAGAATAGTGGAGAAAGAGTTAGTGTTACTGGATCAAGTGCTGTCGAAAAAGATTGGTCTTCAGCAGTTTTTTCAAAATGAAAAATTTAAAAATGCGGCTCTGATTGAGTTAGGCAGACCGTTCCACCTGCAGGGAGCAGTCATGGTAAAGGTCCGAGAAAGAGATTTTGTGCCTCTTTGAGATGGCACCACAAGACGCCGTTCACTTGTGGTGCCATCTCAAAGAGGCACAAAATCTCTTTCTCGAAACTTGGGAGAGTGGAGGTATATAGCAGTCGACATCGAGGTCTGAACGACTCTTTAACAATGGTGGCTAGTCCACCGCCTCTGCCGGATGGTTGCGGGACGTTGTAATAATAATAGTCGGCTGGAACAAGTTCAGAAAATGGACTAAGGTCCGCTACCTTCATCCAAGTCTCGGTAATAAACAGAAAGTCCAGATCATGGTCTGTGATGAATCTTGAGGATAAACGTCTTGTTAACCAGAGAACGAGCATTTAACAGCGCAGATTTTGGAGAGCGTAGAATACGTTTCCCAGAAAACAGAGGTTAGCAATATTAGCGCCCTCATAGCGCGGTCGGATAATGATCCGTGTGTGGATGATTTCCTCTTGAACCAGAGAGTCGAGAGAACACTCACAGCGTCCGGCTGGTCTTGTGACTGTCAGAGCAGAAACTAAAGCTGCTGATCTCTGTTTTTCCGTCGTCTCCGGTCGTGTTCATATGCAAAATTGCGTGAGCTTATTTCGTCCATTAGATGAACAGATCTGAAAAAGCCCACATTTACCATAAACCCTCCTTTGAGGAAATCAGGACAGAAGTGGTTGAAAGTGGACAAAAGATGTGTCTACCTCGTCTACTTGTGAACTGATCCACCAAAACACATCTTAATACCAGCTGTAAACAGGGCCTGAGTGCAGGAGAAGAGCTGAGTGGAGCACACACTGCTGCCATTGGCCAATCCCGAAGATGTTTTCCAGAAAGCCATGTGATAACAGTGTGTGTAAAGGCAGTTATTGTGAGAGTACCTGCAGCGCCTGCAGTGTGTGTGAAGGCCCGTGTGAAGTGAGCCGACTCAACCACTGCACTGCCTCCACACACTGATCCTCACGGGACTCCACCAGCACCGGCTGCCACACACACACCCCTCCAGAGAACGCCAGCACGGTAAACCTGACACACGCACACCAGCAAACACACTAACCATTAGAGAAGGCTAGGATAGGACATTTTCAGGTGTATTTTGAACCCATTCCACATTTCTGGTGTCTGGTGAACTGTGGAAATGTGTCATTAGAGGTCTTGTCCACACTAAAACATTTTCATTTGAAAACGCTCTCCAAAGTGGATAACTTTGAAAACGCCGTTCTCGTGTTGTAGTGTGAACTGTGAAACCGAAGGTATTTAAAAACGATGACACAAGTTTAGTCATGTGACGCATATTGAACCCATAGATATTCATGTTTATAGCGGTATTGTGCCTGTTCCCTCACCTGACGCTGTTGGCATGCAGCTGATCCCAGATCAGTGCGGTCAGTCCCTTCTGGAGTTCAGGGAGGAACGGGGCCATTGACCCGGACACATCCAGCAGAACACACACGTCCTTCTCCAGCACGGATCCGAACATTCGCCGGCTGCCTGCTCACACATGAGAGACACACATGGCAGGAGAAAAACACAGTGAGCTTCTGTCTCCTGCGAACTATCCTACGGGAACAGCCTTTGAGCTCTTCAAATAATGCCTGTGCAAAAGAGCACTATGTTTTGGAATAGAGCCGTACTCTAATTTTTTTTGCGTTTGGTACTGATATGATCCATATACAGATACATGTGTGACCCTGGACCACAAAACCAGTCTCGAGTCGCACGGGTATATTTGTGGCAATAGCCAACAATACATTGTATGGGTCAAAATTATCGATCATTATTATCATTAGGATATTAAGATCATGTTCCATGAAGATATTTAGTAAATTTCCTACCGTAAATATATAAAACAACTTTAAAGGAGATTTTCTCAATGTTTCGATTTTTTTGCACCTCAGATTCCAGATTTTCAATAGTTGTATCTCGGCCAAATATTGTCCTATCCTAACAAACCATACATCAATGGAAAGCTTATTTATTCAGCTTCCAGATGATGTATACATTTAATTAAATTGAATATAAAATCAATTTACAAATGTTTTACCCATTTGACTGGTTTTGTGGTCCAGGGTCACATATCTACCACCAACCTGATCTCAGGAGAGAAAAAACTAATTATCAGATGATGTGATTCCCATGGAAATGTATGATTTTTAGTAAAAAAAAAAAACTAAAAAAAAACAAAACATGAAGGTCCACTCCAATCTGATTTTACGAAAATATATGAATGAGATTGTACAAATTCATATGAATTAGCCACCAATTAGCCAAAACATGAAACAGTTGCTAACTGCAGCGAGAGAAACACATGATCCTCAGTTATTTCTTCTGTAGTTTATTACTGTAGCCTTTTAACAGTAGATGGGCAGTTGGTGTGCTTTTTAATTGCACTTTTCCTTTTCAGATATCTTAGTAATAATTATTATAAATTAGGTATCATTCAAAATACCCATGAAAACCATTTCATAACTGGACAGTGATTTGCTATAAAAATGGCACTTTAAATATATTTAGCGGGCTCCATATTAAAATTTGGAACAAAACTTGGTTAGGCATATGGCCTTGATTTTATTTTGTAAAATATAAATGAATGTATAATGAAGAGAAAGTGACAGCTCATTTGCTCCATAAAGATAGAGCTATAAGGCCATCTAGTGACAAGAGTCATGAAATATCATGTTATATTATTATTTTTCCACAAGAGGTCGGCAAAGACACCCAATGTAAGATATTTTTAGCTGAATTAAAAGGTTTAGGCATGAAATTGTGAGTTATTTTGAATGTAAGTTGAAAGAATGTGAGGAATGTGCTTAAATTACTATTTATAATTATTTATTGATCAAATCTAGTCATTTAAAGATAAATAAAATAAAAAATAAAAGTCTCCAATAATATTGCATCAAAATTTTTAAAATAAGATCAAAATTAAATAAAATAAGTATAAAAAAATGAAGTATAATTTTAGGGTTTCGGGTCATTTTGACTCGCGTGGGAAAGATGTGTTACAAAGCTTTCCTGAATTCTATTTATATTCAGATTTATGCTCAAATATAGAGGGGTGACGGTTAACAAACAAGACAAATCTATCTCGCAGTTTTTCATATAAAAGCAAGCACACAATCATATTTGACATTCCTCCCAGGAAGAGCTAAATAAGAGCGGCAGTTGTGTTTTTAAGTCACTTCAGAGAGTGTGTGTGATGAACACCTGTACTGTACCTGTCAGTAACCACTCCAGTCTTCTGCTGTATCGCTGCATCAGTTTCTCCGTCTGACTGAGGTAGTGCTTTAACTCTCCAGGAGTCAGATGCAGGTGTTTCACAGCCCCCTATGAGGAACATGCAGACAAACCGTACACTAAACATGCAGAACACACACATTCTCAGTATGACTGGTGTTACACTGGGCTCACATTGAGGTGGACACTAGGGAATATGCCGCAGTATTTAGCAGACACTCTCTTCTGGACGGACCGCACCAGTTTGTTGTGATGGCAGCATTCAGGTCCAGATATCAGTTTGTGAAGGTCCAACTTCAGATTCTTTATACCAAACCTTTTCAGCCACTTAAAGAGCACACACACACACACACACTGATTTAATAATCTATCGATTTTTAGTGTAGTGTAGAAAAAGGTCAAAGCACAAAGTCCCTCCAGCGGGAGTAATTCTGTCATTGTCACTGTTTTTAAACTCCCGAAACGTCTCCATTGTAGCCTTGATTTTCTTCCGGGAACGAACATGTCACAATATTCCTCATTTAAATAATTCATATGCTAAATAAAGGGGCGGGGCCTGGTTGAGTTAGTTACAGGCAAACAGCTTCTGTGAAGTAAATGGAAAAACTGGAGAATTGAGAAAAAAATAAGTGGTGCTTTTCGTTAAGTTTTGATAAGCTTGGTAGAAACTTTTTACTTGTTTTAGTTGAAGTTAAGTTTTACTTGAAGTTAAGTTTTACTAGTTTTACTTTTGGGTGAACTATTCCTTTATTGTTCATAGAGTTAATCGGCAGTAATAAATCACTACATGTTAAATATTTAGATATCTTTGTCAGTGTAAGACGTTCATTGTTCAGATGCTGCGTCCAAGCATGCCGTTCAGGCTTTCTTTGAGTGTCTGCGGGATGAGCTTCAGGAATATGGGATAACCGTCAGCACCGTCAACCACACCTTCATAAAAACTCCAGACACAAACTCAAAGGACGAGGACGCAGCAAAACCCATGTGGACACGTGAGTGAACGTCACCGTCAGTTCATAATGTAAAGATCACGGTTTGTAGCTCATAACATCTTACTTGTTTGTTTGTATTGTCCACTATATTCCCCTGGACCTTCTGCTTGGACACTGACTGGAAACTGGAGACCTCAAAGCGAAGTCCTTTGGTGTGAACGCTGAAGAAATGGTCACTGAGATCCTGGAGACTCTGAGTAGCAAAAAGAAGGAGATTTTAATGTTCCGCTCCTTCATCCCTAAAGCAGCTCTCTATGCCCGATCTCTCTTCCCAAACCTGTTCTTCTCCATCAGCAGGAGTCAGAAACACTGCAGCTGTGATCTATCTATCTATCTATCTATCTATCTATCTATCTATCTATCTATCTATCTATCTATCTATCTATCTATCTATCTATCTATCTATCTATCTATCTATCTATCTATCTATCTATCTCAGATGTGAGAGAGGAATAAACATGATCACAGCGCCCTCTGCTGTTGTTGTTGTTATTAATGCACTGTTTGGTGACGTCACATCATGGCGCGACACTTGCTGTCTGTAAACTTCATGTTTCGGTTCACTCGAGGATACAAGAACAGTCAACGACTCAAACACACATGTAGTGGATCATCATGTACTGACGCCTCGAATCTGTGTGTGATTCACGACAGACAGAATCAGCGCTTCACAATCACTCTCGACTGCGACGGTAAGAGAAAATAACGTTATTCATTCTGTCTCAAACCTAGAGAGCACAAAACAGCAGATTCAGTCGCGCTGATGTCCACTAGATAGGCAGCACTCTAGTTATGAGCCAGCATCACTGATAACAATATCCCCTGTGTGTGTGTGTGTGTGTGTGTGTGTGTGTGTGTGTGTGTGTGTGTGTGTGTGTGTGTGTGTGTGTGTGTGTGTGTGTGTGTGTGTGTGTGAGCAGGAGCAGCGAGTAGTGCAGCACTGAAGTACACTATCACACATGATCAGCTGGTGGAGTTGATGTCTACTGAGGTCCCTCAGTCTCACAGGGGGAAAGGTGTTGCTGCACACCTGGCGAAGGTCAACCGCTTTACACTCCCTCACTTACTCAAGCTCTGCTGTTTAACTCAATCCTCCTCTTCTTTTCTTCTTCAGGCTGCGCTGGATTTCGTTGTTGAAGAGAATATGAAAGCGAGGATCTCCTGTTGGTACATTAGGAAATATGTGGATGAAAATCCACATCTGAGATACCAGACTCATATTGAAGATTAATAAAGGCAGAATTAAACCTTCAGCACATTAACAGTTTATACCTCCATGTTGTAGTTTATGATCATTTTATATCAGTTTTTTATAAACCATATAAGTGACAACTCTGCTTAGCAACAGCATAGCAACCACCCAGGAAACCCTAGTAACCACTCAGCAATGTCACTTTTTATCAATTTCATTTTCTGTGACCTTGCTGAATAAAAGCACAATTTTCTTTATCTTTCTTTTTTATCTTACCGATTGAGTTTAATATTTAAAAAAAGAACTTCACAATTTCAATTCACAATTTTACACTCTATAAAAGTGTCAGTTTTAACACATGTAGTGATTGTGTTCAGGACTTTAAGACTTTTAGACTCACTGTATTGTACATTATTCAGTTATTCACGCTTCAACCTCTAATAGACAATGCTGCGTTTGAGAAAAGTTCATGAAGAGTAAACGGTTAATCAAGTTCACACTTTGAATCAAACTAAAATGTGACAAAATATTGTATTTAAATAACTTTTATTTACACTGGCCTGTTTGTTTGAGAACAGCTAACACTGCATACAGTGAACATTGGTGGCGAGTTGTTTGTTAGGCTCTACACAAAATGTATATAGAAAATTATAAAACACAAAAATTATAGTTTCACAACTTGTGTCAGATATGTGTTATATGTTATTTTTTATCAATCTGAACCGAACTTGGATCGGTCAACAGAGGTTTAGATGTTGACGTTTCATTGAATGTTTCATTTGAATCGTGATCAGATCAACTCCTCGGCGACCTCAATGGTACGGCCCAGCTACATATTAAAGCTTAGGTGTCCCACAGTAGTGAAGGGCAAATTAAGCTTTGGTGAAGCACTGAACCACTTAGAAGAATTGTTTTGAAAACGGGTTCATTACTCGAAGCTTCAGTAACAGCGACCTCGCCTGGTGAAGTGCCAAGCCTGCATCTAAATTATCCCGGCTAGATAGTGGACAGAAGACTTTAAAGGGATAGTTCACTTTACAATTAAAATTCTGTCATCATTTACTCACCCTCAAGTTGTTTCAAACCTGTATTCATTTATTTCTTCTGCTGAACACAAAGAAAGATATTTTGAAGAATGTCAGTAACCAAACAGTAGTCAGTAGCCTACCCATTGACTTCCATAGTATTTTTTTTTCCTACTTTATATATCAAATATTATAAAAGATACGAATTATGTTTTATCCTATTAACAAAATACAACATACTAGCTAGGTCTATAATATGAATAGTTTTTTTTAAGTTAAAATTATACTTTATCTATTTGTTTTGTTTGATTACGAATATTCAATAGTAATTAAATTAATTAAATAGAAATACAAAATCGAACTAAAAAAAATAATTATATAAAACACAATCAAACCAAAGAAAATAAATCTTATAAAAGTTATGCAGGCACACATTTAACAATAATTGTCAAGTGACAAATAAATAAAATAAATAAAAACTCCATGCGTTAATCCTGAGGCGCCCTTTTTGTTAGCAGTTAGCAGTCTTTTTAAACCGTCAGGATGGGACAACTTGAATAAAAGAGCCTTTCATGTTTCGTTTCTAGTTGAAAGAAGACATGGAAGTTTTTCTTTAC
This sequence comes from Phoxinus phoxinus, assembly GCF_949152265.1. NCBI lineage: Eukaryota > Metazoa > Chordata > Actinopteri > Cypriniformes > Leuciscidae > Phoxinus > Phoxinus phoxinus. The sequence continues at coordinate 47,958,558 of NC_136876.1, forward strand.
GAGTGTCATGACGAACGGCGCCTCAGGATTAACGCATGGAGTTTGGATTTATTTAATTTATTTGTCACTTAACAGTTATTGTTAAATGTGTGCCTGCATAACTTTTATAAAACAATGTTTTAACTTTATTAAAAAGAGAGATTTATTTATTAAAAGTTATAATAATAAAGAAATAATAATATTATTTTTAATAAGTTCAATTCAGAATTGTTTATTTATTATTCAAAAGAATTATGTTATTAAGAAAACTTGTATAAGTTTTAATAACTTTTATAAGATTTATTTTATTTGCTAGCATGAGTCAAAAAAATTTTTTAAACGATTTAATGAAAAAAAATATATATATATCAAATATTATAAAAGATACAAATTATGTTTTCAGATTTATTTTCTTTGGTTTGATTTTGTTTTATATAATTTCTTTTTTAGTTCAATTTTGTATTTTTATTTAATTACTATTAGGCTATTTATTTGGAGCTGGTACAGCTCAGTGTGTGAATCTTTTTCTATTTCAGGGGGAAAAAAAACACATATTTAATTTAAATTAATCATTTTAGTTTTTTCTGTCCATCATAGAATTATGTTGTGTATGGTCTAAACATGCTTTTCAATTAAATCAAATGTTCAAACACTCAAGCTTTGTTAAATTTACATTTGTAATCATTTGACACAACAAAACAAATGGATAAAGTATCATTTTAACTTTTAAAAAACTATTCATATTATAGGCCTAACTAGTATATTGTATTTTGTTAATAGGAAAAAACATAATTCGTATCTTTTATAATATTTGATATATATATATATATAAAATATATATTTTCCATTAAATCGTTTAAAAAAATATTTAAAATAACGTTGTTTGAATATAACGCCTTGCTTCGCCCACTTCCGGCATCAGACTGTCAGGCTGGCGCACTGATCTAGAATGTCATTATATAGATCATGGGCTGGCGCTGTCGTCCTCACACTGCTATGACGTATGGTTCTGCGGTTCTGCAGTTGGTTATTATTGCTTTGGGGCGGGGCTTCATGTCGCGGAACTCGCCTGTCAGTCTGACTCTGGAGAGTGAAACCGAAAGCGTCGAATCAGAAAAATAGACGCCATTTCAGAGAATTCAAGATCAGAAATGGCTTCACATCACATGTCACGGTAAGTTTGTTTAATAGCTATAATATCAACATTATTATCAGTAAAATAAATGTAATAGGCTCATCATCAATAGCATAGATCGAACATTTGCGTCTAAACATGTCGAACTCAAACACGGTGATCCAGGGACGGACTGGGACTAAAAAACGGCCCTGGACTTTGACTAGGCCCGGCCCAAAGCAATCGGCGCGAGGAAACTCGACAACAACAATAACAATAACGCCTGCCATGAGTGTCACAAGACTTTAATTGTGGCTCATGATACTATATACCATCCGAATTATTATCAATAGCACTGATGTTGACTAGATGTGTTTAAAGCATATTTTTATAGATTAACTTGAATACTCACATATAAATGGAGGTCTCAACACACTGCAGTCCTGTGTAAAAAACCTCTAGGCTGTGACTGTCTGATTTTGTGCGCTTAAAGTAATTTAAAGTTGAGCTGGAGCGTGTCTTTCTCTGCTGTTGGCCTAAGCTAAGTTATGTTATAACAGCATATTATACAATCTATTCCATGCTGTCTTTAATTAAGATTATTAAGTAACACATTAATTTTATTTATGCAGTAATTAATCTTACTGCACAAATAATAATACAACATCTAAATGAAAATACACCATTACAAATGTAACTTCTGTATTAAAAATATTAAAAGTTTGTAAGCATTAACTGTAATGTTACCAACATTTTTAAAAGTAGAAGCACAACATATTTATTAATATTAGCTACTACATGTGGCATTTTACAGCTAAAATGTTGAAGTTTAGCTGTTTTAACTACTGTACTCATTAAAAATGTAGCAACCTGAATATCACTTCCTAACATCATCCCTAGCAAGTAACTCCCTTTCTCCTCTCATGTTCCACACTTACTTGCCCTGGATCTACCAGCTCATCTTTCTGTCCCTCATCATCACTGGTGGCATGTTGCTGCACAGCTGTCCGGCTCACTTCTTCACTGCTGCTAATATTTAACTGGTGCTGCTGCTGGCTGTGCTGCTAAATATTTCAGTTAGTTTGCGACATTTAGCGGCTTCAGTATCGAAATTCCGCAATTTTTTTTCTCTCTCAGCCCCGCCCTTTTCTTTCCGTTTTTTAACCGCGGCCGTGTTAAAAAGGAAAAAAAACCAGGTGATGACCGCGTGCGTGCGGCCGTCCTGGAGTACCGGCCGTTCTGTGATTCTCTCAGATCGCACAGATGGCCAGTCCGCCCCTGCGGTGATCGCTACGTCACGGTGGAAACTAACACTCACGTGAATGGATAAACTTGGTATTTTATTCGGTCCAGATAGCATCAGTCGTGGTTTGGTTTGACTTTAAATAACCATATGTGAATATATAGTTAACCTATAAACCTCAATAGTAAAGTTATGTGAGTTTATCGAACAATGATCAACCTTGTCGAAAGTAAACCGCAGCCGCGCCTGAAAGAGCCCAAATACAGCAGCCGAGACTGACATGAACTGTGCTGCAATCTGCTTACAAAACTGGATGATGAGTGTAGATGTATGTGCTGTTACTGAAAACAATAATAAACAAAACAATAAACACGTAAGAGCAAAATATTTTAGACTGAGAATATAAACAAAGTTGAAGTCTGCAGTAGGCTTATCATTAGGCCTATCATTTATATAATTTACATGTAGAATAATCCGAAGTTCAGCGTCAAACTTCCTTATTTTTGATTAGTGCAACACAACATTAATAACAGGTCTGTTAAACACAAGCCCACAAACTTTGTAAAGCACACTTGCCAAATATCCCAAAGGAATGCAATAAAAAGTTGTGCAGTTTTTTTTATTTGAGTAATTCTGTTCATCATAATCATAATTTAAACTACACACTCACACACACTCATGCACACGCAGAACACACACATACGAACACACACAGACTAACACACAGCTTTCACACTCACTCACGCACACAGGTACATAAACAATGTCAGTATTGGAAATAGTGCTGCACGATTAATCGCAATTAACCTGAATTCAAGCTTAAACCGGTTTGGCTTAGTGTGATTATGAAATCGCGCTGCTGGTCAGTGATGTACTGCTCTGTGATCAGTAGTAAATGCTGCTCCATCTGAAAGCACTGCGAGTTTAACGTGCATTTGATAAAACATCTTTCCAAACATGAGAAGCATAATGAAAACAAAAGACAACATTTGATAACGTTTTTACTCCAAACTCACTTCATAACGTCAGTTGAGGGTTTGAAAACACCCTTCTGTGAGATGATGTGGCTTCTTACACAGAGTAAGGCACACAACATATTTTTTCATAGTATTCTACAGTGATAAAGGCTATGTCGATTTAGCCTGGCTCCGCCCTCCTACGTACTTCCGTTCAATTTTAATTTTCCTTCAGTACACGTCACGACCAAGCGTTAGCGATTGGTTATGGCAGATCCAGAGTGGCTCTGGGCAGATCCAATAGATTTAAACTTCAACGTACTGGTAGGACCAGGCTAATGTCGATTAGCATTTAAGTATAAATATACTTTATTAGCATGAAAATACCCGAGAAGGCTTGAAGAACTCAGATAAACCATATTGTTCCTGTAATGACGTGTGTTACCTACTTCTGCTGCAGGGGATATTTAGAGTGTGTGTGTGTGTGTGTTAGGGCTGTCACTTTACGTTCGAAAATCGATTGCACAATCGATCGGACCAACCAACCCAAGATTCGAAAATGAAAATAGAGAATCGATTTTAAAGGCCTTTTTTTTTTTTTTTACCAAAAAAGTTGTTGGACAGTTGGTGGACAGATCAATACAATACACAGAACATGTAGGATGTTGGAAAATAACAATGTCTTTTCTGTTAACCAAATGCTTTTTAATATTCACTATTACTTCAATGCAAGTGAGCAAGCGCACCGTTGTTTGTTGCTTGGTGACGTGTGTGTTCAAGTAAGCCAGAAATGCGCAGATTCTGCACAAAACGCTGTATTTAATATATCATGATGACTCACGAGTTGCATATTTGCACTAAATCCGCTCAGATTTGGCCACACGAACTTCCCCAGAAAAGTGAGTAAACATAGAAACACGCCAAATTGGCTCGTGATTTGACAGCGTTACCCACCAAAGTTAATTTTTACCCGCATTTGGCGGATTGGCGGGTGTTAATTTCAATCCCTGAATGTTGCACTCCTGTTTGTCATTGTGCACGAAACTTCACGCCAATAAATCATCAGAAATATTGCTGACTTGTGCGCATCTCAAGCGCCCTCTTTACGCTCGTCCTAATGCCTGTTAGTTGTCCGTGGATTTGCCTATATTTGGTTGGAAAATGGAAACGTCTTTAGACATGGAAAATCGATTTTACAATCGATTCAATGAACACTTGTCTCAAAAATCGAACAGGATTTTTTCACAAAAGTGACAGCCCTAGTGTGTGTGTATGTGTGTGTGTGTGTGTGTGTGTGTGTACCCTCTGGTGTTCAGATGGAGCAGCATTTACTACCGATCACAGAGCCGTGCTTCACTGACAAGCTCAGCATTAAAAAAAAATCAGCGTCTCTTGGCCAAATCACGTGCGGTTTCATTACGATTAATCGTTCAGGCCTAATTGAAAATACAAAACTTGACCGCACAATAGAAAAACAAAGGTTACGTTTACATGGACAGTTTGGACACCTTTTGTTTCATCAGAATGAATTTATTCCAATTGATGAATCTGCGCGTAGTGTTTACATGCACGCTAAATAAAGTGATGGGGTCTATATGTAACAAACTTAAAATCGGAATCGATTTTTTTATGTGCGCACACTGCACGAATATACAGAGTTTCCCACTGTTTGCTCATACTATTCTCCTACATAGCTTCTTTGTTTAAAAGAGCAGACTTAATATTTATCAATTTGTGCTGTGCTGCTTCTTTAAACAAGCAGTAAAAACGCCCCTTCCCACGCCTAAGACAAGATGTCTGTGGAAAAGAGTAAAACTTTACCACACAATAAACAATATAAATAACATTAAATCAAACAGTCCATGTCAGAATGTTTATGAAATTAGAACAATCTAGTAAAACCAAAGAGTTTCTGTTTAATTTAATTTCCAAATCGAGTGTATTATTCTTGTTTTTGTTTTTTTGCCACACACAGGCTTGATATCAAATCTCTCATCTACGTACCTGTAAAATGAGTTTCTTTGAGGAGAGAGAGGAGGACAACCGGACCTGTAAAATGAGTGTGAATGAGGAGAGAGAGGAGGAGGCATTTGTTGACACTCAGAGAGCACCATCTCCAGTATTCAGCTGTGTGTCCATGAAGAGTAACAACTCCATGCTTCAGCCTCCTAAATTCAGTGATGGACCATCTCCAGTATTCAGCTGTGTGTCCATGAAGAGTAACAACTCCATGCTTCAGCCCCCTAAATTCAGTGATGGACCATCTTCAGGATCCAGCTGTGTGTCCATGAAGAGTAACAACTCCATGCTTCTGCCCCCTAATCTCAATGATGGACCTGCTGTGACCCCTGACCCTGTGTGAGTATCATTCACTATCTGCTAGAGCTGCAGGATTCTGGATGAATTGAGAATCAATACTTTTTTTTGTTTAAAATAGAGATCACGATTCTGAATAGACAACTAAACAAAATATGTAATTTACTAGAGGTTCTGACAAAATTGTAACTGCTGCAGTCTATTAAAAAATATCTAATTAATTTAAATTAATTATTATTTCTTAATTTTTTACATTTGAATGAATGATACAATTATTTTCTTGCTTCATTACTTGAGGAGTCAGCATTTTTGAACAAATCTCTTAAATTATTGATTCAATGACCAATACATTTTATTAATTGTCACTTCTCGCCACCTACTGGTGCGACGATGTAATTCATAATATCTTTATTTACATATTTCTATAAGTGTCAAGTTCCCTATCTGTCAGTCATGTACAACGTAATATGGATTCTGACAAATGGGGTCTCATATGGGAGCCCCAATCCCCTGCGAGTAGTTGAAAATTGGCCAATGAAATTGGTGAGTGAGATTTGCATACCATTCCTCCGGACATACGGTTATATGAGCTGCATCACTCATTCATTTTTGCTTCTGAGCCGAGGGGCTGCGCACAACAATCGCTCTTTCCAATCACCTGCTATTAAAGATTTTCTAAAAGAGCTGCAAAGAGGAGATCTCTCTTTGTTGGAAAGATCAAGGCGCATTCAGCAGTGTTTCTCCAGCTAAGGCAGAGTGATTTGGCGTAAAAGAACAAACGTACCTAAAAGAGCAAGCAGGGGCTGTGAGCGTCTTTTTAAATATGCCTTTCCGTCCTTGTGTTTTTCTGGATGTGGTCATTTCCTGTCCTCGTGTGATGGCCACGGTCACTGCCTCACATGTCTGGGCCGCTGAGACTGCGTTCGTGGATGATTCTTGTCCTAATTGCAAGAGCATGACCATGTTGACATTGCGGTTGTGAATCTCCTTCAATCACCTTCAATCTCCTAGAGTCCCCTCTGCTGTTACCCAGACCAGTTCCTCTGCACAGCACAGGGCTGAGGTGGTTAACACCCAACTCGGTTCTTCCGAGTGAGGAAGCTATTTGGAATTACCCCGGGTATGTTGGTTGTCCCTCTGGTGCCGCTCACGTGGAGCCTGGGAGCCTGACTAGCACTTCCCAGTCCTTCCCCACTGGCTCATGTGGACAATCAGACTCGGCTACATGATTCAGTTTGCCAGGCATCCCCCGAAGGTTCAGCTGCGTCCTTTTTACCTCAGTCGCAGGCAAAGACACCCCTGTGCTGCAAGTGGAGATTGTGGTCCTCTTGGTGAAGCCTGTCCCTCCAGCCAAGATGAAGTCAGGGTTTTACCAGATTGGTTACGACAGATCTTGGATAAGCTCCCCTTCAAGATACTAGCGCAGAAACGCATTACCACGTGTGTTTGCCCCCAAGATTGGTTTGCAGCAATTGACCTGAATAATGCATACTTCCACATCTCCATTCTGCCTCAACACAGACCGTTATTTTGGTTTGCTTTTGAGGTCCGGGCGTAGAAGTACAAGGTCCTCCCCTTTGGGCTGTCCCTGTCTCCCTGCATCTTTTCCAAAGTTGCGGAGGCTGCCCTTGCCCCGCTACAGAGGACCTATTATGAATAGACCTATTATCCAAAATTCACTTTTACATGGTGTTTGAACATAAATGTGTGTCAGCAGTGTGTGTGTGTCAGCACTGTCTACTTTGGCTCGCCCTCAAAGAAAGGTCAGGAAAAGACATAGCAATTGAAGAATTAGTGGTTAAACTTTATTTATAATACTATTCTTCAGCAATTCAAGCACAGCCTTTTGTTTATAGCTTTTATTTTGTAGTATTTGCAACTAGGGCAACTTAGGCAGCTGTGGTATATTTTTCTGGCTTCAGAAATTATCTGTAATACAGATGTTCTTCTGGATTGTTTTTATAATGTAAACTGATATTTCTTACTGACACACTACAGTAAAACATATAAATAACTGGCTTAAAAACATTTTTTGGAGGGGTAAAAAATACTTTTGCACAGTAGTGTATATCTCATTATGATCTGAAATGTATCTCTGTTTTTCTCAGTATCATCAGCAGGAAGAGAAAGATAGCAGCATCTCCAGTATCCAGATGTGTGCCTATGAAGAGTAACAGATACATGATTAACTCCACTGACCTCTGTAATGAAGTCGTGCCCTTTGACCCTATGTGAGTATATTCATGTACACTTAAAAATTAATTCATTACTCTTTTACTTACCGTATTTTCCGGACTATAAGTCGATCCGGAGTATAAGTCGTATCAGTCAAAAAATGCGTCATGAAGAGGGAAAAAAAACATATATAAGTCGCACTGGACTATAAGTCGCATTTATTTAGAATATCCATACAAAATCCAAGACCAAGAACAGACATTTAATCTGGAAAGGCAAGTTATTCAGCTACACAATAGCACACAGAACAACAGGCTGAATAGGTGTCCGGTATGTTAACGTAACACATTAACGGTTATTCAGCTGCACAATAGCATAAAGAACATATACCTGGGAGGCTGAATAGGCTAAACTAACATGACACCGTGTCCTAACCAGATGCGATGCGATAAGATCTAGCGACAAATAATTTGTCTGTCCACACTAGACGCGATGCGACTGCGAGATGTGTACAAATCAATCAAAACCCAGAGCCAATCAGAACAGCGTGTTCTGAATAGCTCTTTTTATTGTCTTAGTTTGGTCCAACTTATATTGTTTCATTAATTTACTAATGTTTAATGAATTTACTTATATTGGTCTAATTTAAAGATCTAGTATAACTGTAATGAAATTATGAACAAAAACAGAAAGAGCGAACGATGGTAAAAAAAAGTGGTCTATTGCATGAAGCTAGCTGAACAAACTCTTAGTTTCAGAGCAGGTTTAGAGTTGACAAATCCAGATAAATCCAACCTGGTTTAGATCAGCGGTCTCATAAAGCTCAGTATAAACTTTTTCTGTCAACTCAGGTTTGATCCAGAGTTTGCAATTAACTCTGAAGCGCGTGCCCCTGAAAGTGTGACACGTGCGGCAAACAGCCAATCACACTGAACATGTAGAGCGCCAGTTTTATTCACTTGTTTGACGACGCAATTCACTTATCTTCTGAAGATTAAGAGATAATTTAGAAAATTATGATGAAATTAAAAGCATTTACAAGGCAGGAATAAACAATGCAGAAGCAGCAACAGTTTGAGAAGGCAGCTGAAAATATCTGACTATATCAATACATGATGTGAATCAAAGAAATATGCCTAATAATCACATAGGAAATATGCCTTCACAAAGAGCTCAAATAAATACACATTGTTTATATTAATACATGTATTATATTAATTTAAAAGGAAAGTTTAATATATCTTGTCAATTAATATAATAATTATATGAATATATGATATGAATTAAAAGTAATTATATTTCATATAGCCTAATATAAATAGTATAATGATCAATTTTGTCTCAAAAAGTTTTTTCACAATAAAATTTAATTTGGAGTGAGAGATACGGGGAAGTGGCTTTATCGCATCAGATACATGTCACTTTACTCACAGCTGATTGGTCCAGTTTGGGTTTGCGATCTCTAACCCAAAATAAAACCCGCTCCGGAGCAGGTTAGCCGTGTAGCGTAACTCCTGATTCACACATACTCCGATTGCAGTGTGTATTTTTTTGCAATTCAACAGAGTTAACATATGAACAAGAAGGCAAACAGTTCAAAATGATACCTTGCAATTCAGATGCAAGTCGAGTGTTAATCAAATAACTTTCCTGATGAATTTGGTGATTGGTGACCGATTCGTCAGTCACTTCAGTCTGAATCAGACAAGATACTTCAGTCGGTTCACTAATGTATCGAGCACTGGCTGAATCAAACGTTTGATCATGCGGCTTGTGAGTAGAACAAAATAGTAATAAAGTACTTCCCATTATGTGCTGTATACCGCTGAGCTTGAGTTACAATTCTTATCACCCGATGTCTGTGATTTGATGCACCGATTCGGACAGGACTAACATCTATTATTAGGTCGGAGTGTGTGTTTTCTAGACGTGGGAATTACAGAAGGACATCTCCTATGCTTGCACGCATCACGGATGAAGTATATGTTTTGTTTTTTTATGAATTACTTATTGATATAACTTTTATTTATTATTAAAACCATATTTAATAATCTTTTTTATGTAATTTTATAGAAGTGTCTCTTTATAATAAACCCACATAAGTGAGCAGAGACATCTAGACATCTGTGTGACACTGATATTAAAATGGGCAGTCTTCGCAGTTTCCACGATTTGGCTCTATATATCAGTTTTATAGTTATAAATAATAGCATGCGAATGAGGAGAAGCGTTAGTATAATACAATGTCGGCAATCATTGACATTCGCACTTGACAGTATTAGATTTCTCAGAGGACCGTTCAGTTTGCCGAAAAACAGTAGAAAATAGGAAATTTTCCATGGATTTTTTGGGAAAGTTGTGTGAGAAAAACACAGATATGGCAGATTCGGACAAATTCATTCAAAGTACATCTGTGAAACACAAATTTCTCTAACATCCCCCTGGAAAACTAGACACATTTACACCTCATGAAAAGGATTTATTTTACCATTGTGTTAAGGATCCACCAGCTTTGATGGTCAGCTGTTGGAAATGGTAAACAAACTGAATTGTTGGACAACTTTGAGAGTTGCAAGGAATACATTGTAGAGGAATTGCTTTAAGTGGCTTGAAGTCTCTGTAGACTCTGACGTCAGAAGGTCTGGACTCTATCGCAGCTTTTCTTGGCCAAGGACCGCCCAAGAGGACGTTTGACTGACATGTAACGTAACCAATCACAGTTTGTTTTGTTCTGCGTCATGTTTAGGGGCGTGACAATATAAAGTTGATGTTCCTACAATAACAGACCGGCGTGCATCTAATAAATTATTAATTCTAAAAGGTTTTGCATTATTACTGCAACAATGGAGCTGCGAACTTAACATACTTTGAAAATCCAGGTTTAGTTAATTCTGGTAAGCATGGCCCGTGGGCGTGACTTCTAAGGCTGAGACTAAGAGCCGTGTGGAGATGAGTGTCTGCCCTGGATGACTCAGTGAGTGGGCTGGGTAAAATGCTGAAAAAGCTGGTGCTGCTCAGAGACTGCTGCTTATATATGCTTGCAATTATAATTGACAGGACTGAATGACTAGGCTCCTCCCAAAACTACATTTAGAACTTCAATACTTTGTTGAATGATCCTTTCTTATGCATCTCTCTATCATTTTTGGATGTCCATTTACACAGAAATTAAGCAACACACTGGATTTTTGTCACATTGGTTTTCTGCATTGACAGTATTATATAGACATTACTCCTTTAAATAACAGATCTTTATCTGCCCCCAAATGCCTGCTGAACATCATAAACCTACAGCAGTGTTCCTGAACTATGGACTCCCTCTCCCTTATCTGACACATCCAATTCAGGTCCTGAAGTTTCCTCTAACGAGCTGATGAGTTGAACCGGTTATGTTTGATTAGGCCCTTACGCAAAAAAAAAATATATATATATATATTTACCTATATATGAATTATCAATATATTAAATGATTTAACTGCATATTTGAAAATATACAGAATAATATGTGTTAATATATTACAATATATTGAATAATACATAAAGAATTGCTGCTTTTCATATATTGAAAAATAAGTGACAATATTTTACTAATATATAATAATGTATGTAATTTTATATTCAGTAATACACTTCATAATATATAGATGTACATGTGATCAGATATGGTACTGCATGTGTAATATATTGCAGATATATTTACTCATGCAGTGTAAACATATAATTCTTAAAATATAATATAATTAACATATAAAAAACACATTATTATATTTATTTACATTATAAACGTTTCATATTTTCAAGCTAGTTAACAAAAGGACAAGCACACCTGCATGTACTAAAGTATTTAGCCAAGAGACTATCACTGTGCTGAGGAGGGCACAGCCATTACTTTTTAACCCTCTGGGGTCTGAGGTGTTTTCTGGGTCCTGGAGGTGTTCTGACATGCTCTAACATCTGTGCTTATTTCTGTTACTTGTGACATTTTCATGACTAAAGTATTATTACACTGCATTCAGCACAAACTCTGCTACAATAATATGTCAGCAGCATGTATGTAAAAGTTTGTAGTTTTGAGATAATAACATTTATGCGTGGTTTGTGAAAATGACCCAAAAAAAAGTCACTGAAATAATGTCATGAAACACAAACTAATTATTTCTTCGCAAGGCTTTTGAAAATTGTATCCCGTAGCCTAGAATATTTGCTCCAAAACTATGTGAAAATCATCCTGAATACTCATTCAGATCAGACAATATATTGATTTAAAATTTGTATGACATGTTTTGTGTAAGAAAGCTTTATGCGAGGAGGCGTTAACCACCATGAATATTGAGTGTTTCACACCTGAGAGAGACAAAGAGCCTCCCATAATGGCCCTATTAGGAGCTCTCAGGCACTATCATTACATTACCTTGCACAAAGAATGAGGAGATTTAAAAAAGAATGGCTTTTTGATTGTTTGAATTTATTTACAACACAACATCATCCAAAGATACACAACAAATGGCAAAAAAGCACATTATTTAACACACTGAACTAAAGACAGAGACTTAACCAGTCACACACCTTTCCTTTCCTGAAACATAGTGCATACCTGTCATTTCCAAGGTGTTTGATTTTTCACTTTACCTCCTCATGCTCATGTTGAAGTCAGCAGGACGGGTAGCTACCTAAAAAAAATATATATATATATAAAAGCTGTGAACATGCTGATATCAAGAAGAAACCAGGGCTGCATGATTGTGGGAATACATTTTAGATTTCTGGTGAAAATTCCTTTTTAAAATTTACAAAATACACACACACACACACACATATATATACATATATATATATATATTTGTTGTGCCTTGTAGGCATATACCTGCAGGGCTGAATCAAATAATAAGAACAATAGTATAGCAGGCATAGTTAAAAGGGAACACTTCAGTAACACTACACTAGAGAAAAACATATTGATTATCATATGTTACTTCAAATGTTTACAATCGATATGACGTTATGAAATGAGATTGGAGTAAAATCATGGTGCGTTTTGCTTTTCAAACGCACGTCGCGCGACTGACTCAAACTCTCACAGCGCGTGCAGGGAACATTCACTGAAGCATCGAGCAACAGTTCAATGGCAATATGAAGTTTATGCAACAATAACACTAACTAATATAATTCAGGATTATTTCTTACCTTAAAATCGTTCTTGTCTTCAAATCGCGATCTTCGTCTTCAGATGTAAACCCAATAATCTCACAGCATGTCTTCCAAACTCGACGACTGCAGAGGACTGATAAAGTTTGCCGCTTTGTTGTTGAGGTAATGGGGGCGTTCGCGCGACACATGGACGATTTGCATCTCTATATGTTTTGCGCGTGTGGGTGTGGTCACATTAAAACTAATGAGGAAGGGTTAGAGAAACTGAATATCTTGTTGGTTTTATACAAATTACTTAAACAGAGAATATTTGTTTTCGTTTTGAATCAGATCATTTAAAACTACACACTTAACCTGTTAGCCTTCACCAGAGCGAGGACGCTCTGAAGCGTTTTTTTTTTTAAATAGTTCAAAGTTACTATCAGATTTAATGTTATTACCTTGACAAACTATACATCATTAAAAATATATAAGTCTCACGTTTCAGTATTTGACCACTATTGTATTCTGAGAAACTTATAGTGACAGTTATGTCTTAATTTGTGTCAGGATTTATGTAATGAAAAAATGAGTCGATACCTTTAATGTGAATTATGAGCATCAGCGCGTCCATTCATAAAAAAACTCCGGTGGTGTTGTCATGAGAACGCGTGACAAAACAACGTTCCTCAGGGCTTTTGGCTCAAAATTTTGCAGATTTGGAGAAATATTGATATATTCTCATAGGTTTACATCAGATTTCTATAGACAGGAATAATATTTATTGAATTTATATCAAAATGCGTCCATGTAATCATATGCGCGCTGGATACTCTGATGTACTGTGTTTTCAAACCATACAGAAGACTGAGGGCGCCAGAGATACACAGAATAATCCATATACGGATGCACTGCACATGAAGAAGAGCCCTACCATGTGACCTTCCAGGACGTCACTTACATAAACACAGCTAGCTTTCAGAGATCGTTGTAACATGCAGATAAAGATGTTTTGAAGACAATAAACATGATTGCAATGATATTTGATTTACCTGTGTTCTTCGAGCCATGTCAGGTATTTTTATAATAATAGATTATATGTATAATGTAATGCTAATCTATATAGACTTTACAATAGTGCAGAATAACATAAACTCATTTATTTTCTGTCTGATTTTCTTTTCTGAAGCCAAATAAGCTCATAGAAGATTATTTAAAACACTCGACTTGCGCTTTAAAGTAAGTTTGGAGCACAAACACGGTTTTAATCTCATAAATTGTCGTGTATTGATGGTGTGCTAAGCTAACATGCTAGCTAGCTCTCTAGTTGCACCTGCCATCTAGCTGTTATTTTTTATGATTTTTTTCTAAATCGGAATGCTTACTGAAATATTTATTTATTTAAGAAAGGCATTTGATACAGTTATAAATGTGAAAGGTGAGGATTATGAAAGAAATTAGGGGGTGAAACACCGTGAATAGCCAGTCGTTAGGCATTATAATGGAGACAAAGGAAAAGAATATTTAGGGCCATAAGCAGGCTGGAGATGTGTGAATGAGTGCAGGAGAGACTGACACTGAATGGGGCTCGTTTGCACCACAAAAAAATAGAGACAATAGACTGAATAGATGCTAATAGATGACAATAAACACAAGTTTGCATTTTAGAGTCAATTCAAAATAAAGTAATTTGAGATGATCTTGAAAAACATTTAACAAAATACAGAGTTTTAGACTTATCACCTTCAAATTTTAAATATAACATGGTCAGACATGTGGCTTTAGCTGGAGTGCATTTCTAGAGTGCTGACGGGCCAACTTCAATTTAATTTTCATGAAGATGTTTCATAAAAATAAATTTCTAATAACTTACACAACTTTGAAGCTATTCATAATTTTTTTTTCATTATGACAATAATTCATTCTACATTTCCAATAAAGTGCCAGGTGTCAGCTTTCAAATGAGATCATGCTTGTGCTTTTAGGACAAAGGGTCAATTAACTGAATCTGTTTTAGGTTCAGAATGCAATTTCTGGGGATTTTTCAAAAATGGCGCTGAAGGCTAACAGGTTAAGTGATTATAAATATATAGAGCTCACAAATGTGTGACAAGTATTCGCTGAGTTTTTTTTTGTTTCGAGACGTGCTCAAGAAAAAAAAGTTCACGAGACGGAGAGGCAGAAAGCACACCCTGTTTAATTTCTTTATTTTACAAAAGCACAACGTTTTGTTTTGATTGTAAGTGGACACATACAAAAGTAGACATCTCACAGATTCTTTTTTCATTTTTATTAAGTCTGTATGACCACAAATGACGGAGTATTTTAAGTTTATTCAGCTGCTATGTGAAAAGAAACGCGCAAATCACGCCGGCGTGATTGCCGACCCCAGGGGGTTAAATATAGCGATTATAGTCTTAATGGTGTTCGGCCAATCGTCAGCCTCACCACAGGCTCTACTCTTCAGCACAATAGTAACTCACACATATCAGAAAAACTTTGAAATTCCAAAATAATACAATATTAAACACTAACAGACCCCACATTAATATTGTGCAAAACTCATAAAATAACACTTAAGTTTAACATTTACTCTCCTTTAACAGTTAGAAGCAAAACATGCTGGGAACTAGACATCTGTTGTAACCACTGATTGTAACTCATTCTGAGAGTGTATACGTATGTTTGTATATAAGTGTGTACAATACATTTACATTTATATGGGAACATGTATGTGCAGTATATGTACATATTAAAGGGTCATGAAACCCTAAATCAAATTTTCTGAGATTTTAACAGAGGTATGTGTGAAATCAACTGGCCATAGATTTATTATATGTAAAAGAGGTTTATTAAACAAACACTTCTTTATCATTTTGGTTGCGGTATGATTTTTAACCCTCTGGGGTCTAAGGTGTTTTTGGGGTCCTTGAGATGTTTTGACATGCCCTGATATTTGTATTTTTTTCAGTTGCTTATAAATATATGAATGGCAAAGGTGTAATTACACTCTATTTAGCACGAACATGGCTATCATAATATGTGAGCAACATGTATGTACATGTTTGCATTTTTGAGAGAATATTATTTATGCGTGGTTATTCAAAAAACTCAAACTTAAATTTTCTGATATAAGACCACAAACGACAAACTTCACATATTCCCACAATACTTTTGACTAATGGATGTTGTCGGCTAAAGTGTTTACTTTAAAGGGGTGGTTGATTGCGATTTCACTTTTTTCATTTTAAATAGTGTGTAATGTAGCTGTTGGTGCATGAACAGTATATGCAAAGTTGCTGCGCTGAAAGTTCAATGTAAGCAGAGATATCGTCTTTTAAAAATCAGGAAGTTAATGCCTACAAAAACGACTCGAATGGGACTACAACGAGATACTTCCCGGGTTTTATACGTAGCTAACCCATACATTTACATCAACCCTCCCTCCGGAATATGCAAAAAAGGGGCGTGGCCATATTTCTGCGGCTTTGTGGAATAGGAAGAATTATAGTGGAGAGCTGTAGCCATGCCGTCGAAAGTGTGTTATTTTCACCCAACTGTCAGGTCTTCTGTGCTCGGGCTTCCTATGGACGCTGTAGTTCGTCAATAATGGCTCAAATTTCTGTTTTATTATGTTCCTGAAAATTACAATCGTAGCTCTCTGTGCTGCGCATTTTACGGAAGACAGCTTCCAGAATCTCCACGAATTCAATGCCGGATTAAACAAGAAACTGTTTCTAAAACATGAAGCAGTTCCAACATTAAACCCAGAGGCAGCCGTTGTTGGGCCACAACCTGTAAGTAAGACTTAATAATTTTAAATGTTTGCATGTATAACTTCAGACGTAGGCCTAATGTTTTAGTTTTATCAGGGACGTAAACAAATGCCAGCGCTCGCGTTATAGCCACTTAAGTTAATTATGCTATTTCGTGTGTCTATGACAAGCGCGTACAAACATTTTGAACCTGCAATTTGTAATTATGTACTAATTTTGTAAATGTATTTTCCATGTATACTTTATGAAGTAATTTTTCGATTTGATCAAGAACGTAAACCAATGCCAAAGCTGTTTGTTTATAGTAGCCAGTTAGTTCGATGCTATTTTGTGTGTAAGACAAACGTGTATAAAGTTTAAAAAAAAATATATGTAATCGCAACAGCAAACTTCAGCTGCGGTATTACTCAGTCATTTATTCTGTTATATTAAATGTTTAATCAGGAGAAACCCGTATCTCAAAAGCTAACAAGTGTCAGCAGTGGCATTTAAGTAACAGCGTATCGAAATTATTATATAATAATAGTAGAATAGAATAATAATAATAAAAAAAAAATGTACCATTCAGAAACGTTTTGTAAGAGCCGTGTTTGTGGAGGTTCTGCTTGACTCTTCATTGCCGCTTTCTGGGTCTGATTCTGGCTCAAACTGACGGCAGTATTGAAACCATTATTTACATTTGACCGGAGCACATGCGACTTTCGCCCGTAAAGGTGATGGGCGTGAAGTTTCCGGACAACGTGCACTACGCAGTTTAGCCAATTACAACACACCGGCCCAACTAACCAATCTGAGCCCATTGCCTGTTTCTGAGGGAGTGGTTTCATAGAATCAGGAAGTCAACCGGTCGTTCAAATGACAGAGGAGAAAGCGGCTTACAATAAAGGTCAAATTTATGAAAAATAAGGCTTAAAAAAAAAAAAAAAAAACGAAGACATGTTATATTGCACCCCATAAATACAATCATGCAAAGAAAAAAAGCAGTAAACCACCCCTTTAAAATGATCTGAAAATCATCCGGGCTAATCGTTCACATTAAACAATAGATTGATTTAAATTTTGTAAGACACTTTTTGTTTGGAAAGGCAATATGCAGGTGGGCGTGAATGATCCAACAAGGTCATGAATAATGTCCTCATTCACACCTGAGAGAAGACAAAGACCTGCTAATGCTGCATACTAATGAGCTTTCATTCAGGTGTCACTGAGCCACAAGATAGAATGCAAAGACAACACACACACATATATACACACACACACACACACACACATATATATATATATATATATATATATATATATATATATATATATATATATATTACTACAGAATTGGTTCAGAGTTGGAAACATCTTGAAAAAAAGTGTATTTTTCCACAAACTTTGTATGCTTGCAAATTGTATAATATCCAAGGTAAACATTTCTAGTAATTGTGCAGTTAATTCTCATTCGTATTTTCAGAAAGTTTTGGAATATGTAGGCTATCCTCTCCCCAAATTTGTCACTAATAAAACACAAAAATAATTTAAAGAGAAGGCTTATATTGACCTTTTAAGATTTTGTTTGCACCTTGTAAATTAGGTTTTGATGTGGCAGTAAAAACTTTATAATCTATCCAAAACGAAATGTTGTCTTTCATATTTCGTCTGTAACATATCGTATTTTATACATTAGGGCATAAATGTTAATTTGCAGTTTAATATGTTGCTTATACAAAGACATTTTATTTCAACGTATTCAGTCGATTTTTACTCATCTCAGTTGGCAATATAGATAGTTTGCTA
This sequence comes from Phoxinus phoxinus, assembly GCF_949152265.1. Taxonomy (NCBI): domain Eukaryota; kingdom Metazoa; phylum Chordata; class Actinopteri; order Cypriniformes; family Leuciscidae; genus Phoxinus; species Phoxinus phoxinus. Next base: position 47,977,029 of record NC_136876.1, read on the forward strand.
AAAGCGATATTCATTCACACAGACACGCGCGAGCTGTAGTAAACAACAGCATGTGCCGTTCATTCATTCAAACACAGAAACGCGATTCAAATTTAAACAGTCTTTTGCGGTTTACAGACACCATTTCATATCGCGATTAGAACAAAGCACTTACTGATGATCTGCAGCTGGATCCGTTGTTAGGCTACTCCACCACGTTTGAGGTAAAATTTCCAGGATTATCACAATATTATTATTCCTCACAGGAGTGTGTTATCCAGCTGTTGTGGGCGTTGACTGGTTTGCATGTGTTGCTTCAGGTTATCTAGCGCGCGCTCTCGATGGGCGTGTCACATTAGCAGAGTAATGAGGTGAGAGAACGATAATGAGAACGGCTGATCTCTCGCTCTTTATATATGGATTACATAAACAGAGAATATTTCTTTTAGTTTTGAATTAGAAAACTACACACTTAAATGATTATAGAGATATATAGCTCATGTCTGAGTGAATAGTATTCGCTGAGTTTTGTTTGAGTTTAGAGACGTGCTTCAGAAAAAAAGTTCACGGAGACGGAGAGGCATAAAGCACTCCCTGTTTACTTTCTTTATTTTACAAAAGCACAATGTTTTATTTTGATTGTAAGTGGACACATAAAAAAGTAGACATTTAACAGCTTATTTTTTCATATTTCTTAAGGCTGTATGACCAAAACTGACGGAGTATTTTAGGTCTATTTTGCTGCTATGTAAAAAAAAACGAGCAAAACGCGCCCGCGCGTTTGCAGACCCCAGAGGGTTAATAACATCTTTCAATATTAAAGATATTTACATATTTTCTCTATTTTGATAAATGTCTTTTCTGTTTGTTTTAATATATTTTCAGTGGTGGGAGAGCTGACCAGATCAGATATGTGTCCTGTCAGACCAGCACATCCTCCTCCTGCCAGAAACACATCAGTCATCATGACACAGAAGCAGCCCTGCAGCTCGATTCTCACCAGCCAGTGCATGATGATCTGCAGAGAGTCAAAGACCAGCACAAAACCAGCATGAAGAACAGATATGAGAGCTTATTTGAGGGAATCAAACTACAAGAGAATCAGACCCTCCTTAACAGGATTTACACACAGCTGTACATCATAGAGGGAGAGAGTGAAGGAGTGAATGAAGAACATGAGGTGCTACAGATGGAGAAAAGTTACAAGACACTTCAAGACACTCCAATCCACTGCAATGACATCTTTGATCCTTCACCTGAGCTAGGATATGAGGACATGAGAAGAGAGGAGAAAGACAAAATCAAGACTGTTCTTACTAAAGGCATCGCTGGAATTGGAAAAACCGTCTCTGTACAGAAGTTCATTCTGGACTGGGCCGAGGGAAAAGCCAATCAGGATGTAGATTTCATGTTTGTTCTTCCATTTAGAGAGCTGAACTTGATTAAAGATCATCAGTACAGTCTTCACAGACTTCTTCTGGACTTTCATCCTGAACTTAGAGATCTGGACTCAGAGATGTATGATGAATGTACAGTTGTGTTCATCTTTGATGGTCTGGATGAAAGCAGATTGACACTGATGTTTTCAGACAGTGAGAAAGTTTCTGATGTGACTGAGACTTCATCAGTGGGTGTGTTGATGTCAAACCTCATGAAAGGAGATCTGCTTCCCTCTGCTCTCATCTGGATCACCACCAGACCAGCAGCAGCCAATCAGATCCCCTCTAACTACATCAACCGTGTGACAGAAATTCAGGGATTCAATGAGCCTCAGAAGGAGGAATATTTCAGGAAGAGAATCAGTGATGAGCATCAAGCCAGCAGAATAATCTCACACATCAGAAAAGCAAGAAGCCTCCACATCATGTGCCACATACCCGTCTTCTGCTGGATCTCAGCCACTGTGCTTCAAAACATCCTGAAACAAGATCTCAGTGCAGAAATCCCTCAAACTCTGACTGAAATGTACATCCACTTCCTCCTCATTCAAACCCATATGAGGAACCAGAAGTATGAAGAGAGAGATCCAGAGAAACTCCTGCAGTCCAACAGGGAAGTGATTGTGAAACTTGCTGAACTGGCTTTCAATCAGCTAATGAAGGGCAATGTGATGTTCTATGAGGAGGACCTGATTGAGAGCGGCATAGACGTCTCTGACGCCTCAGTGTATTCAGGGATTTGCACTGAGATCTTTAGGGAGGAATCTGTGATCTATCACAGAAAGGTTTACAGTTTTGTACATCTGAGCTTTCAAGAGTTTTTTGCAGCACTGTATGTGTTTTTCTGCTATTTACACAAGAACAGTGAAGTTCTGAAAGAGTTCCTGACAGGAAAGTCCAGAACTCAGTGTGAAAATGTTCCTCTAGATGTGTTTTTGAAGGAAGCAATGAATAAAGCCTTGGACAGTAAAAATGGACACCTGGATCTTTTACTTCGATTTCTTCATGGCATCTCACTGGAGTCCAACCAGAGAGTCTTACAGGATGTGCTGATTCACACAGAGAACAACCCAGAGAGCAGAAAGAAAATAATCCAAAACCTCAAACGAGGTCAAAAAACCAATGTCAGTCCTGAAAGATGGATGAATCTGTCACACTGCTTATTTGAGATAAAAGATAGTTCTGTTGTTAAAGAAATGCAGGCATTTTTAAGCTCTAAAACAAAAACAAAAAGTCTTTCGCTTGCACAATGCTCAACATTGGCAAACATGATCCTGATGTCAGAGGAGGTGATGGATGAGTTAGACTTTATTAAGTACAACATCAAATCAAAAGAGGGGAAATGGAGACTGTTACCGGCTGTGAGGAACTGCAGAAAAGCCATGTAAGTGTGTAGATCTAAGAATATTACAGTATGTAAACATAATGTGAAACAAGTTGTGATAGAGGTTTGATGAGTATTTTCTGGATTTGTGTTTTTGCTGCAAATCTTGTTTTAATTCATTCAAATTCATGTTTAGTTTTATGAAATAGATTTTTACTTTGATTTGATCTAAATTATATTTGTACTAATACAATAACCAACCTTAAAGAAAAAAAAAACAGATTTCCCAGCAAATTTTGATTTAGTTTTAGTCATAGTCTTTTGACTAAAATGGCATTTTAGTTTTTGTCATATTTTAGTCATCTGAATTGTTTTAGTTTTAGTCTAGTTTTAGTCAACGAAATATAATACGATTTTAGTACTAAAATCGAATGGGTTTTGTTAAATTGTAATGCATTAATTTAGAATTTCTCTAAAATGTCCAAACCCATTATATATTCCCATAGAAAACGTGTATTAACCTGTTAATATGAATATTTTTTAAAGTTTGAACATGCAATACAGACACGGATTTAGCACTGTGACATAAAATAATATATTAAAATTACATAAAAACACTTCTCCTAAAGTAGAGCAGTGGGTTTTTTTTTCAATGAATGAGGCCACATTTACACATAGCCGGGTATTTAGAGAAACGAATATTTCTCCCCCTCCGTTTTCAATAATAACATCGTGCACACAACCCGCATAAATACGCCGTCGAGCGCCTTTATAACTATGCTAAACCTATGGGCGGCAGTGTAGGGAGAAGGATAAAGCCATGCAAAGCCAATCAGAATCCTCAGAATCGACAAGAGAGAACCTAAAACCCCGTTTCTCCCAGTTGACACGACAACATATAACCGGCGTTTTCAGAAATCTCCACTTTGGCCGGAGTTTTTAGAAATAATCGTTTTCTGGGATAAAAACGGCGTTTTCGTGTAAATGACAGGCCAAAACGCAGAGAAATATCTGCGTTTTCCCATCGTGTAAACGGGGCCTGATTAGTCTTTAACTTACATAGGCTACATCATTCTTTATTCTTTCAAGCAGAAATATAATTAATCCTTATTGAAGCTATTAAAGAGCAGTGAATGCTTTTCTCTTTTTATTTTGTTGTTTGATCAATATTAAGTGTACAGACGGCATTAGGTTTATTACGCACTGTCACTTTAAGACCGAGTGTGCAGATCCAATTCACTGCTGATGCACATCTGATATTCTAACATATTCTGTGTTTACGGTAAATACTCTCCAAAACGGACATTTAGACATAATGTTGTGTGTATGTGTCCATTCAGACGCGAAAGAGAGCTCAATTCAGTCCTTGCGCGCAGCACGCTGTCTATGTGCAGGGCTGCACGCTTCGGGTTGTGTGTGTGTGTGTGTTCGCACAGAAAAACATACAGAATAAAGTTATCTTTCGCGTCGTCACTCTTATTCAGATCTATCCATATGTCTGCTCTTCTTTTCTCCCAGACCAAATCAGTTCTGAATGTATCTCTTCCCCAATCGTCCCTCCCTAACATTTCCGTTTAATTTTTATTCGTTGACGAACGTCAATAAATTTTCTTCATAGTTGTCATCATTTAAAACAGGTTTTTATTTAATTATTGTCTCGTTTTCGTCTGTGAAAAAATGGCGTTGACGAAAATAATGACGAAAATGATTCGTCAACAAAATTAACACTGTTTCCCAGATTTTCCACATTATCACAGATTTCATGTGGGACATGTTCAAAAAACACGATTCCCATGTGAAAAGTATGTGATATTCATGTTTTTTTCTATAAAGAAAAAAACAGTCGTATAAAGAACAAGAAAAATTATTTTAGCAACGTTATACATGTTTATAAACTATTGCTTTTAATTGATCTTTATTAATTGATCTTTATTTTATTTGCTTGACTTTGCTGCAGTAAAGAGCAGAGAGTGAATGGTCAGCCATTTTTTTCTGGTGAAGCTGTTTAATCAAGGAATTATTGCAACCTTATGGAAACACCAGCATGCCTTTAAGCAGAGTTCTCCTTTTTTCAGATTAACAGACTGTAAACTCACTGATCAGCACTATGAAATCTTGGCTTCAGCTCTGCAATCATCAAACTCCCTCCTAAGAGAGCTGGACCTGAGTAAAAATAACCTGCAGGATTCAGGAGTGAAGCTGCTCTGTAAGGGACTGGAGAGTCCAAACTGTCAACTCAACACACTGAGGTTTGGTTTTTCACATTGATTCATTATTCAATATGTAAATGTCCAAGTACAGTTCCCTTTCTAGAATGTTTAAGAAGATGAATGTATGAAGTATTTCACATTGACAGTGTTAATATATAACAAACAATCTGCAGGGAAATGCTCCAAACAAACATATAATCATGTGGTGCGATCCAGGATGTCATAAAAAATAAATGCTCACTCTTCCTAACGCTAGGGGTCCTTCCGAAGGCTGTACAGAGACACAAACATATTGTTTAAAGCAGACACTCAAAGGGAACATTCTAAAAAGATTGCCTTCATTCCTCATTCATTTGTCCTGTTGTCAGAAGTAGCTCAAGTAGGTAGATTATGTCAGAAATAGAACAGGCATCTGTCTACTGTCCGCAACAAGTGTGGACCGCAACATTGATTATAACTAGTTTATATTTGTTTTTGACGCAATGTGGTACAACACTCTGTTCACATTTGGGTTTGACTGGGTGTCATTTCCAACATCCTCATAATGAGCCATATTAGCACATCTGCCAATCTTACCAGGCTTCTTAATCTTTGTGAAAACTACTTCAAAAGTTGCAGTAAGATACTGAACTTATGAGTTAAAGTAGGCGCTGTTGTGGAGGCAGTCAGATGCAAATATCTGCAACAGTGTAATACCACAATGTAGCAGAAATGGAAAAAGATTTGTTATGGCTAGCCTGGGTTTCCCCATGCTGCCTTGCGCGCAGCACGATTATATTCACGCTGCTAGGCAGCCTGGATTCCATGGACTAGATTTTCGCCTCAGCGAGGGGACCAATCACAGAACGGGGAGGGAGCAGCAAGACGATGACGACGTCTGTGCGACATATCAACATGTGCACTGCAGATTTACCTTCTACCCTCATGTTTGTCTTGCACAAACGGCAATAGTCGCTGAACGGCATCGTGTACACATAAATCTATGACCCATCGTCTTCTTCCTCGTCGAATTTCTGTCGCTTCAGATTCAACCTGAAACAAAACGTGTGTGCACTAGTGAGTGAGCGAGAGTGTGTGAGTGAGCGAGAGTGTGTGTGCGCGCGTGTGTGTGTGTGTGTGAGCTTGCGTGTGTGAGTGAGCGCGAGATAGTGTGTGAGTGAGCATGTGTGCGTTTGTGTGTGTGTGAGTGAGTGAGCGCGAGAGAGTGTCAGTGTGCGCTAGTGAGTGAGCGAGAGCGAACTTCTGCCTCTGCCATGTTTGCCGCGTTCTGAAAACAATGCAGCGCGTGTGTGACGTCATGACACATTTGCAACGAGTGGAACCGATATGCGGAATCGATACGCAGGCATGCTAACGGTTCCAAGGAATTGATTCACTGGGCACCGGTTCTGAAGAAGAATCGGTTCTCGGTTCCCATCCCTACACTTCACTAATTTTCACTCTTTCACTACTATTTTGCGTAAATGTTACTGTATGCATGTAAAGTAGATATAAGACTGTTTTACTATTGTTACACATGGACAATTGTTATTTATTTTCTCACAGACTATTGCAAATCTACTGTCTTTTTGGTTTCAGGCCAAAAGTGAATGTTTATATCCTGCACTATATCTTAATTGTATAAATATGTCTGGGACTTTTTTAAAATTTAATTCTAAGGACATGCAAAAAAAGAAAGAAAAACTGAACAAATAAAAAAAGCCTGAAATAACAACACTTTATAATAGTCTTGCAGTTGCAGGAATCTAAAAATATTGTGCTATGGGAAGTGAAGGATGGCCCTTGGAACCGGAGTTCCTGGCCATTTTCAGCATGTGAATAGTTATGCTGATTCCTAGCTCAGACGTTGAAGAATTAGACTGATTACATTGGCAATACAATAGAGTGAATATGCTGATTTTGCTTGGTTTCTAGATAAGAATTAACTCCTCCTTGCTTTCGTATGATTTGTTTAAATTTGTCTCCACCCCAAGAAGTCCCTTCCCCTTAGAATGTATAAATTTCAATATAAACTGCTTTAAAGTTAGACTGATTTTGGACGAACCCGCAGCCGTGTTACAATAAATAACAACTTCTGAACGCGATCCCAACTGTCTCACTGGTCCTTGCTTCGATGAAAGAAAAACTTTACAACAGAAGCTTAAATTTGTCTACTATTTGATCAAAGGACATCAAAATGGCCTTCAACGTATTTATACCAGTATTTTGCCACTGGTGTTGAAGAGAATTTATTGTAACAGGATTACTACAGCTGTCCTTTCTGTGCTAGTCACTTACAAAATAATACACAAATAATACATTTTGCAGTGAACATTCTGACAGACGGTTCTTAATCGTCTTATATTCGGGTATATACGGTAAGCTCAAACATAAAAACTTCTTAATGCGGATTTTAGTCATATAATGTTGTTAAAATGTTATATTAAGCATTTTATATTGAGCTATTTGACACAACTGCTTAGTATAATGTAAACATTCTTTATTCATATGATTATACCCCAAATCACATGAAAATCACAAAAAAATAAAAACATATACCATTGTAATTGTGTGTTTTAGGGATGTCAATTTTCACAAATTCCCATGATCGATCGTCGTTAAAATTAACGATCAATTAATCGATTAATCGTTAGCGTCTGCTGCAGTGGCATGGCAACAGCATGACAGGGTCTGCAAATCCTGCTCAAAACACTATGTTCCTCACCAAATGAATGAGAATGGTTTTTAATCTAAATAAAGGGCTAATAGGATTGTAAAATGTTTCGATGTGATTATTAAATTATTTATTTAATTTAATGATCAATCAAATATAAGGACTACTACTAATACAACGTCACCAACGCCGCCTCAGATGCGTGCAGAATGTGTGACTGTTGTGGACGTGCTCTCCCTGGAACAACGCACTGAAGACAACTAAACCCAGTGCATTCACAACGATTTAATACATAGTGTTCTCATGATATGTAATACTGTATGTCAGTCCCAAATTATTAATCGTTATTATTAGTCGTGCATTTCTGTTTGAGCTGCGCGCGCTGAATGAATAGGCTACCGTTAAACTGGAGCACTTAGTTTGCTAGCGTGTTATTTAACTCAAAGAAATGCATCCTATATGAGATTAATCCGATATATTAAAAATAAACATATTACAAATTATTTCTGCACAAAATGACGTGAATGCACAAGTGAACTTGCACTAAGTTAAGTGTCATTCAGAATGACTCATGTGGACGCGATCTTCCTGGAGCAACGCGACACGCCAACTAAATTCAAATAATGTACAATGTTTTATAGCAATATTGTTCTCTTTATAATGTTATGTAATATGACAGTCCTCCCAATAGTCATTATTAGTCGTGCAGTGCCGTTTGAGCAGCACGTGCTGAAGCTGATCACGCTTTACTACAGCGTTAATTCAAGGGGTACAAATGCATCCAATATAAGATAAATCAGATATAGATAGGCATACACAAAATAAACATATTAATACGACTTACATTTGCACAAAACAAAAGGCTGCAAATAAACACGCAAACTTAGTCCTAATGAAGGTGTAAAATGGTCCCAAACAAAACGCGCTCGCTTTGTTTCACGGTTGAGCAGCACGCACGCACATGGACCTGCTTAATCGATGGTTGATAAGCTGTATCGATTAAATGTATTATCGACAATTAATCGATCGTCGATTAATTGTTAACATCCCTAGTGTGTTTATTAGCTTATTGTTTCATGTGTAGAAATGTTTCTTTTGGGTTTGTTCTTCATGGAGCTGCAGAGGAAGAAGTGTACAGGACAGCGTAATGCAAAAGGTCTGGAATATCATCAAGTAAGATGATTGAAAGCTGTAGGGCGAGTTAGAGAGCGCTGAGATCATAACTGACACAAACCAGGAAGAGGATAGACCGATATAGCTGCGTACGCTGTTTGAGCTCTTCAGATTGCATAATTCAGTGTGAAATGAATAGAAATGGTATTCTGTAAGACAAAATAAATTGCAACAGTGATAATAAATCTATATTTCTCCAAATATGCACACTGTTGTACTAAGAGCTCTAACGGAAGCTGTTCAGTGAAGCTATGTGAACACAAATAAACCAGAGCTGACGTGAGTGAATATGAAAGAACCTAATTATTCTATTCTAAATATAAAAAATTACAGATTTTGGCACTCATAACATGTATTAAGAAATGAATGTCACTGCGACCCAGTTTTATCATAAACAGTGGTCCAATATCGAAGCTTGAGTCTGATTTTTTTTTTTTTTTTTTGAAATCAGATTTACAGTCCACTAACAACGTTTAAATGTCTTAGTCACAACTGAAAATAGTGATTTGTTCCTGAATTTTTTTATTTTTTTTTATTTACAGTCCTGTATAAGGGGTGCTGCAGGACCCTCTGCATCGCATATCCTTTGTGCCTGCTGCTGTATCACAAATCATAGAAATAATCTAAAACATTTGTAAAAAATGAAGCACATTAACATTTACTGTTGTTGTAGATTATCTGACTGTATGGTGACAGAGAAAGGTTGTGGTGCTCTGATATCAGCTCTGAGTTCAAACCCTTCACACCTGAGAGAGCTGGACCTGAGCTACAATCACCCAGGAGATTCAGGACTGAAGCTAGAGACTGATACACTCAAACATCTGCACAAACTCAAGTATGTTAAACAGAATTTAAGAATCATACTGTCTGATGTGTATCTTATTATATATTAATTGCTGCACCTTCCTGCTGTAAAGAACAGAGAGTGAATTGTCAACCAGCTTTATATTTTATGGTGAAGAGGGTTAATCAAGGATGTCTTGAAATCGTATGTGGACGGACACCTGCATGCCTTTAACCAAAGTCACATTTTTCAGATTAGCAGCCTGCAAACTCACTGCTCAGCACTGTGAAATGGTGGCTTCAGCTCTACAATCACCAGACTCCATCCTGAGAGAGCTGGACCTGAGTAACAATGACCTGCATGATTCAGGAGTGCAGATCCTCTGTGCTGGACTGAAGAGTACACAATGTCAACTCAACATACTGAGGTATTTAAGGGGGTATTCAACTCAATTTTGATAAGTACAGTGGGCAGCTTCACTGTTATATTTTTTTCTGGATACAGACGGTACTTTATACATTGAGCAATAACAATCATCATATCTGCTGTGTACATTCATCATGTCTGCTCTGTGTTGTCAAGAGAGATTTTCTTGGTTCTCACAAAAAAGACTGCTCAAAAAGCCCAACTTATATTTATAACAAACAGCCAGTAACTGAGCAGTGATGTACAAAGCTGACATAACTGCATGTGAAGAGAGACATGCAGTTCTTTCTTAGTAATTTGCATATTGCCATTTGTAATTTATAATCCTCAACTAGAAGTGCAGCTATACTAAAATAGTATAATACACACCTAGCCATATGTTATCCTGCTTATGTCATCGTCTAGTGCTGCACGATATACTGATACTAGAAATGTATCATGATACCCTGCTGTTAAAATGGTATGATTATCTTTTATGGTGAAGCTGGTTAATCAATGTGTTCTTGAAATATGTTGTGGACACTAGCCTGCCTTTTAACCAAAGTCATGTTTTTCAGATTAACAGCCTGTAATCTCACTGATCAGCACTGTGAAATTGTGGCTACAGCTCTACAATCATCAAACTCTCTCCTGAAAGAGCTGGACCTGAGTAATAATGATCTAGAGGATTCAGGTGTGAATCTGCTCTGTGTTGGACTGAAGAGTTCAAACTGTCAACTCCACATACTGAGGTATTTATTGGCATATTCAACTCAATTTTGATAAGTACAGTGGGCAGCTTCACTGTTATATTTTTTTCTGGATACAGACAGTACTTGGTGTGGACAAATGTAAATGTGCTTTATTCTTTAATGACAAGTATAAAAAGATACTTGTGAACAACTATCACAAAAAGTCATTGATGCTTGGGGAGGAATCAGATACTAAAAATAACCAAAAGTATTTACTTCTGAACAGGATCCTTTATCTAAATCAAGTTATTATTTTGTCTTTAAGATTATTTTGTCTTTAAGACCAAACAGAATGATCTGCCCACTGGTCTCTCACTCCAGTGAGCTAACTTTGCAAAAGTGATAATGCCCTTTCAACGTTAAAAATCCCCTTTCAGACATTAATTTTAGCAAATCAAAATGTGATTATTATTCATGAGCCTAACAGCCAACCAAACATTAGTGTGACAGATGCTATTAGCTACTGACAACATGCAATCCACCTAAGACATAACCAAAAAGAGAAGTCGTCTTTGACTAAGGTAAGGTAATATTTTAACACCTTGAACTGCACCACCTTTTGAACCCAAACTATAAAAATCACATGCCTGGACTCAAACTTTGTCTTCCCTGAACTGTTTGGAGTATGTGCGTAGTTGTGGTATCTTTTGAAAGAAGACTATTGTAGTTCAAATATTAAGAGATTCAAATATTAGTCAATTTATTCTAAGTGAGTGCAAGCAGTTCTTAAAAAGTATTAGCGTAAATACATTCGCTTTTTCTCTGGTGATTTGAATTTGTTATCATTGTACGCTCCTGAGCATGTCATAAAACATGGCGTCGACTACCTATAATGCAATGACGTAGTTTCCCAGACTCTATTAAAAAAGGCCTTATAAGCCTTAAAATTAAATTTTAAAAGCCCTACATATTCAAAATGATTTGTTAGCCACCTATATAGAGTATATTTTAATGCCTAACAATTACCTTATCCATATCACATTTAATTGCAAAATTTTCACCCTATATTTTTATGTTTTTAATCAAGTAATGATTCATTAAAAGAGAAAACTAAAACCAGTGTGAAATCAATGTTAAAAGCAGGATTGAGAAAGCAACAAACTGCATCTATGGTTTAAACCCACTCGCTCACACACGCTGTACCAGCCCTCTCTCCTCATTGGATTAAAAAATAAGTCAGATGCCCCTTAGATAAGATTTTTTGTTGTTGTCAGTATGTAAGGATAGACACGGGTACTGTAGGTCTTTGATACTGTCAAGATTGACAGTAACAAACCCACCTTTATTATCTTTATTGTGCTTGATATAAAATAAAGGGTGCTTTAAAAAGTAATTGAAAGTCCTTGAACCTAGTCACCAAAGAGTGGGAACCCAATGTCTCAGGCACCATCAGCCAACAATTATCAAAATTCAGTTTAAAATGTTTTTTTCATTTTAATTTGTATATGGTTGCAACAACATTTGGTTCTATTTTTTAAGTGCTATTGTTTTTGTATTTTTTAAATGCTTGATTTATATTTAAAATAGTCTCATATTGTGAAGAGAGGCTGATTAGATTTATAGCATGTTTCCATGTAAATTAATGTTTTAAATCAAAGTGGACATGTCTTTTGCATGTGTGTATTTTGGGTTGAGTGTATATACGTTAGTTGTCTATGAACATCAGGACTACATGTATGCTTAATAGACAAATAGCAATATACACTAGACCCGAGGTACCCAATCCTGTTCCTGTTGATCCACCTACCTGCAGAGTTCAGATCCAACCATGATTCAACCCACCTGTGTGTTATTATCAAGTGCTCCTGAAGATCTTAATTAGCTGCTTCAGTTGTGTTTGATCAGTGTTGGAGCTGAACTTTGCAGGAATGTAGATCTCCAGGAACATTATTGGGTACCCCTGCACTAAACATAAGTACATTTACTTGTATGTGTGTGCACATGTACATGGGTGGGATACATTCACAGTGTGTCCACCACTACTACACCACTGTATATAATGTAAAAATAAAATAAACAAAACTGTGTTCAACTAACAAACAGATTATCACATTATTAGAGTTATCTTTGAAACATTATAATTATTTTTACAGTGCAGTAGTATTGCAATAGTATTAGATTGCATTATTGGATTTACATTTAAATAACAATACAATAATAATAGTTGTTGTTTGGTCATTTTGAATGGTGGGAAAAAATTATTTCCTTGTTTTTTTGTCTTTAGCTGATCACATGTTTGCATATTGATGAGAACATACAATCTAAAATTTTAAATCTAAAATTAAAATGGACATATTCTGTGTCCCTGCTGCTGTATCACTAATCTAAAGAAAAATATTTTAAAAATGAAGCACACTAACATGAACACGTTGTTGTTGTAGATTATCTGGCTGTATGGTGACAGAGGAAGGTTGTGCTGCTCTGGCATCAGCTCTGAGTTCAAACCCTTCACACCTGAGAGAGCTGGACCTGAGCTACAATCACCCAGGAGATTCAGGACTGAAGCTGCTCTCTGATACACTCAAACATCTGGACAAACTCAAGTATGTAGAGCAGTAACAATCCTCATGTCTGCTGTGTGTTGTCGAGATAGCTGTTTTTTTGGTTCTCACAAAAAAGACTGCTCAAAAAGCCCAGCTTATGTTTATAATAAACAGTAGGGATGGCCCGATAAAAAAAAATTCCAAACCGGTACGAGTACGAGTATTTACATTTGTGTACTTGCCGATACCGAGTACTGATATTTCTATTGCAGAAGTAACTGTAGGCTCCCAGAAAAGAAGATAGGAAACAATTTTAGAACACAGGTTAGAAGACTGTTTTTATTTTTTTCTCTGCTTGTTTTAACAAGTCTAAAAAAAAAATTGTAAAATAATAAATGTAGGCAAATTCAAATAAAAAATAAATTATATATATTTCTGTGTAAACAAAAAGCCTCTGGCACTGTCTTCACAACTGCAAAAAATATTGCCAACGCAACAATATATCAATGAAACTATTTGACACCGTCTCCAACTTTCAATTTAACAAAATTTCAATGTAACTGTTGCGTAGTCTCAATTAAACATTTACATATTTCAATTAAACAAAACATCAATGTAACTATTGCATAGTCTCAATTAGGGCTGCACGATTAATCGAAAAAAAATCACGATCTCGATTCAAACATAAATTCGATCTCATTTCTTAATGATGGCGATTCACTTCCGTGCAGTGCTTAATTTGTAAAGTGGGAGATCCCGGAGCACAGAGGGGGATCCGGCGACTCAAAACGGGGGTTGGAGGTAACGGAACAAAAAATAAAATAAAAAATACACTGCCTACGTAGCTTCTCTGCAGGGACAGCATGTGCTGAGTGGGTGCTGCTAGATCATTGATGGGGAGCTGCGCAAAACTTGGTCACTAAATATTTAATATTCAGTTATGTTAATGATCACAATTAAAGTTTAAATTTTATTAAATTGAACAAGCGCAACATTCAACATTCAATCAAATAGGCCTATTCTAAAAGATGTAGGCTATTATTAATAATAATGTTATTTCAACACAATATCTCGTTATTTCGAAATAATATGTGTGCGTGCATCTGTAAATCCGGTGACACGTGTATTGATTTTTATTAATAAACAAGTGTTTTCTCTAAAAGTGTAGGCTCGGCTGCAAAGATGAAGTTGACGATCGCCATCTCCGTGTGAACGCGCTTATAGAGAGAAATGCACATAAATAAGCCTAATAATGGATTACATAATCAGAGAGTAGCCTAGCCTTTTTCTTTTTTCGTTTTGAATTATTTCGTGTAAGCTTTGTGTAGCCTATTTGATGTATTTGTCATGTCTGTGTGAGGCATACACTGAGTTTCGTTAAGTTAGGATGTGCTCTAGTTCACGTGCGCAAGTGAGCGCGCGGGCGCCTCCGTTATATATAGTGTTTACTTTTCTCAGTCAATTTGAGCGCGGTTCTTTGTTGCTAGGAAACTTTGTATTGTTTAGTGTGTTTTACTCGGGCAAAACGCGAGCGCACGTGGCATTTGTTTGGGTCGTGACTTGAGTTTCGCTGCGGGGCGTGGTCATAAGCCAGTTAAGCATTTATAGCAGCTAGTCAATAGAAGTTGTCAGAAGAAGCAGTCGAACAGCAAGAGAGAACTTCAGTGTGTGAGTGTTTACTTTTCTCAGTCAATTTGAGCGCGGTTCTTTGTTGCTAGGAAACTTTGTATTGTTTAGTGTGTTTTACTCGGGCAAAACGAGAGCGCACGTGGCATTTGTTTGGGTCGTGACTTGAGTTTCGCTGCGGGGCGTGGTCATAAGCCAGTTAAGCATTTATAGCAGCTAGTCAATAGAAGTTGTCAGAAGAAGCAGTCGAACAGCAAGAGAGAACTTCAGTGTGTGAGTGTTTACTTTTCTCAGTCAATTTGAGCGCGGTTCTTTGTTGCTAGGAAACTTTGTATTGTTTAGTGTGTTTTACTCGGGCAAAACGCG
Source organism: Phoxinus phoxinus (assembly GCF_949152265.1). NCBI lineage: Eukaryota > Metazoa > Chordata > Actinopteri > Cypriniformes > Leuciscidae > Phoxinus > Phoxinus phoxinus. The sequence goes on from NC_136876.1 coordinate 47,992,223, forward strand.
AGCGCACGTGGCATTTGTTTGGGTCGTGACTTGAGTTTCGCTGCGGGGAGTGGCCAGCTGTATTCAACAATCAGGTGTTAGGCATGTATAAATAGGTTTAGTGCTCCGCGGCAGCGGTCGCGGCGGCGTGAAGCCCTCATCGTGTGAAGACCGAAGAGTGTAAAGACCAACGACTCTACCTGTGCGACTCCACCGAGCAAGGACACCGACAAGGCACTTGAGTATTACTTTCTCGCTGTTTGTTTTATCATCTTGTTATTTTCTCTCTCTTCTACTCAACTTTCAACTGATCTTTCTGTTTGTGAGTTTTTACACCATGTGTTTTACAATCCCTACTATTACTAACATTCGTAAATCCAATGTCACACGACGGAGGCGGCACAATCCTAACAACCTGCGTACCCTTCCCATGTCTTCTAGTACTATCTTCTCTTTTCCTATTGGTCTCTGGAATTGCCAGTCCGCAGTTAACAAAGCTGATTTCATTACATCTATTTCTAGTCATTCAGGTCTCAGCCTTCTGGCCCTGACTGAGACCTGGATCAGACCTGAGGACACTGCCACACCGGCTGCCCTCTCCACTAACTTCACTTTCTCACACACCCCTCGTCTGACTGGAAGGGGTGGAGGTACCGGTCTGCTCATCGCAAACGATTGGAAATTTAATACTTTACCACCTCTGTGTAACAACAACTCATTTGAATCCCATTCTATTACCATCACTAGTCCTATTAAAATTCATTGTGCAGTTATATATCGTCCCCCAGGTCAGCTTGGCAGTTTCTTAGAGGACCTTGATGTGCTACTTTCATCCTTCCCAGAGGATGGCACTCCTCTCATAGTTCTTGGAGACTTCAACATCCACCTTGAAAAACCTCAAGCTGCTGATTTCCACACTCTGCTTGCCTCATTCGATCTCAAACGAGTATCGACTGCTGCTACTCACAAATCAGGTAACAAATTGGACCTTATTTACACACGCTACTGCTCCACTGACCATGCTCTTGTTACTCCACTGCACACCTCAGATCACTTCCTCCTCACTCTCAACCTCAACCTGCCCCAGAACACAACATGCACTCCTCCACAGGTCACCTTTCGGCGTAACCTACGCTCACTCTCACCCTCTCGTCTATCCTCTTTGGTCTCGTCCACACTTCCTCCACCAGACCAGCTCTCAGCACTAGATACTAACAGTGCAACTGATACTCTTTTCTCCACTCTAACATCCTGCTTGGACAATTTCTGCCCCCTTTCCTCCAGGCCAGCCCGCGCCTCTCCCTCTGCCCCCTGGTTATCTGATGTTCTCTGTGAACATCGTGCTAAACTCAGGGGTGCAGAGAGGAAGTGGCGCAAATCCAAAGATCATACTGACCTTGGTCTTTATCAATCCCTCCTCTCTTCCTTCTCTGCTAACATATCTACTGCTAAAATGACTTACTATCACAACAAAATTAACAATTCTTCTGACTCTCGCATGCTTTTCAAAACCTTCTCCTCCCTTCTTAACCCTCCTCCTCCTCCTCCTTCATCAACTCAAACAGCTGATGATTTTGCCACATTCTTCATAAACAAAACTACCACCATCAGCGGCCAATTTACTAATCCACAAATTAACACACACAGTTTACCAGCTAACACACACATCCTACCCTCTTTCTCCTTGCTTTCAGAGACCGAAGTCTCCAAACTCCTCCTTTCCAATCGCCCTACTACCTGTCCGCTTGATCCTATTCCCACTAACCTACTTCAAGCTATTTCTACTTCTGTGATACCCACACTCACACACATCATAAACACATCTCTTCACACTGGCACATTTCCCACAGCTTTCAAGCAGGCTCGGGTAACCCCACTGCTTAAGAAACCCACTCTAAATCCAGCACATCTAGAGAATTACAGACCGGTATCCCTTCTTCCATTCGTCGCAAAAACACTTGAACGAGTTGTTTTCAACCAGATCTCCTCCTTTCTTACGCAGAACTACCTCTTGGACAACAATCAGTCTGGCTTCAAAAGGGGACACTCGACTGAGACTGCTCTGCTCTCAGTAATTGAAGCTCTGAGATTGGCAAGGGCAGCTTCCAAGTCCTCAGTTCTCATCCTGCTGGATCTGTCTGCTGCCTTTGACACAGTTAACCACCAGATCCTCCTGTCTATCCTAAAGATGAAGGGCATCTCGGGAATTGCACTCCAGTGGTTCAAGTCTTATCTCTCGGGTAGGTCCTTTAGGGTGTCGTGGAGGGGTGAGGTGTCTAAGACCCAACATCTAGCCACTGGTGTGCCTCAGGGCTCAGTGCTTGGACCACTTCTCTTCTCCATCTACATGACATCACTAGGATCTGTGATTCAAAAACATGGCTTTTCCTACCACTGCTACGCTGATGACACACAACTCTACCTCTCATTCCAGCCTGATGATCCGACGGTAGCCGCTCGCATCTCAGCCTGCCTGACAGACATTTCTGGCTGGATGAAGGACCACCACCTTCAACTAAACCTTGCGAAGACAGAGCTACTTGTAATCCCGGCTAACCCAGCACTTAATCACAACTTCACCATCCAGCTAGGCTCGTCATCCATAACTCCATCAAGATCAGCCAGGAACCTTGGAGTTGTAATTGATGACCAATTGAATTTCACAGACCACATCGCTAGCACTGCCCGGTCATGCAGATTTGCCTTGTACAACATCCGAAGGATCAGGCCCTTCCTATCAGAGCATGCTACACAACTGCTTGTTCAGGCGCTTGTTCTATCCAGACTGGACTATTGTAATGCTCTCCTGGCTGGTCTCCCAGCTTGCACTGTCAAACCTCTGCAACTGATCCAGAATGCTGCAGCTAGAGTGGTCTTCAATGAGCCAAAGAGAGCACACGTCACTCCTCTCCTCACGAAATTGCACTGGTTGCCGGTTGCCGCTCGCATCAAATTCAAGTCACTGACGTTTGCCTACAGAACAACCACTGGCACTGCTCCCCTGTACCTGAACTCATTAATTCAGACTTATGTGCCGTCCAGAAACTTACGCTCTGCAAGTGAGCGGCGTCTGGTGGTGCCATCTCAAAGAGGCACGAAATCTCTCTCTCGGACCTTCACCATGACTGTTCCCTGCTGGTGGAATGATCTGCCTAACTAGGGCTGGGCGATATGGCCAAAAAAAAATATCACAATATTTTTTTTTATATCAGTCGATATCGATAATTATCGATAAATGTCAAAACTTTATTTATTTCAAGTTTAAAGACAGATCTTTACTCCAACGTGAAAGCTGTAGAAACCAGAGCGTTGTGTTTTTAAACTACTCTTTATTGTCAGAACATATCATGACAAACACTTGCCAAACAGGTGAACATTCACAAATCCGAGGTAGAACATTCAAACATTTGTCATGTTTCCTTAACAAAATAAATATCTTTATTTCAGTAGTATTAGCTTGAGTTAGGATGCAGATTTACTATATATACAATTTATGTTCATTAACAAAAACAGTAACATCTGTTAAAAGTAACAACATTATTTTTATTTGGTAAAATGTAATATTCTTTAGTTTTATTTAAATGAACCATTGGTCATCCAGCATCATGCATTTAGATCATGATAACCACAGATAAAATGTAACTTTATGGTTTCTATGGTATTTATGAAAACCAGTAGCCTAAATACATTATTAAAAACTGTAATTATATTCCATTAGTCCTTTAATACATTGTCTACATTAATAATATTATACAATTCAATATATATATCCCACGCACATTTCAAGGTGCAGTTAATATTACTAGGCTAACGTTAAATCCGTGGTGAATGATGGGAATGTGTCGACGGAAAAGCTTCTGACTGTATCGTTGCGCACAGTGCTTCTCCTGTTCGTCCGCGCTTCTCATCTGCCTTTAAACTGGTTTAAATCACTGAGACATTTGTGTTCTTCGCTGAATTCAAGCGCTTCTCACTGGATCTAGTGACCGAGACCGATCAGAGTAAACGCGTCTGCTCTAGTCATGGCCGCATTAACAACAGGGCTAGGCGGGGCTAAAGCCCCGGGGCCCGAGCAAGGAGGGGGCCCATGATTGGCCGTGGAGCAGATTGACTATCCATCGGTAACGCTGATTGCCAAAGCCTCACGCCCCCCACAAATTAGCCCTGTTATTTAGTGATGCTTTACCATAAATTGCATGCATTATCATGGAATCATCACTATCAATCATTATTATTAAAGTAATTGACCATTCGCAAAGACCAGCCTCCTGTGTGTGATAAGCCAGGCTCTCGCTCTCACGAGTCACGCCACACATGTTCTCACGCAGTGAAAAATACATTCGCGGGGCACAGACTAGTAGTAGGCTACGCGCTGACAGACGAGAGAGCAGCTTACTTTTGACATGAAACAAAGTCTCAACTTTCAAATATTGTCATTTAAGTAATTTAAACAATACCGTTTTTCAAGTTCAAGTCCAAAGACGTTAACTTTCTACTGACTGCTTTGCTGCCGGACTAAATTTCGGATTCGGCGTTATGATTGGTCAGATCGCCTGTCCATCAAACTCCCGTGGGCGGCAGGGTGAATTGAAACGTCACGTTTGAATTTGGTATATCAAATGCATTTATTCTAAAAGTGTATGATGGAAATTTGTGTTTTTTTTATGTGCTTTTTTATACTAAGAAGAATAACAATTTGGAATGTAACAATTCCAAATGACAATTTGGAATGTAAAGAACAACATATTAGGCTATAGTTATCTGTTATATTGGGAAAATACCATATACATAAAAAGAAGTGGGCTCAAAGTAAACCAAATTTTCCACATTTTATAAATGACTTTACATTATATGTACATCTTTCGGAACAAACTAAAAACAAGAAAGAAATGAAAACATGTAATGCTTTGAAAGCACTGGATTTTATGTAAAATGTATTCTTTCTTTTTTTCCCACTAGAAGCTAATGTTAATGTGACATTGTGAATTTGTAATACCGCTTGTTACAACATTCCTTCTTATGTTCATTCAAGCCCTTGTCTGTTCTAGAAAGGATGCAGCAAAGATATTTAATGCTAATGTATGAGACATAGGCCTACGCTGAGTTTCATTCATTTATGAGGTGCGCTCTCTAGTTAACAATGCAATGCAAGTGAACGCGGCGCGCGGCTCCTCCATCTCACGGTTATTATATTGTCTGCTATATTTGCTTTTTATTTATTAAATACATGCAATTGGTTGATTAAATATTTATTAAAATTAAGATACAATTTATACAAAACGAAATTCACTTTAAAGAAATGCTTTCTACAAAGCAAAACTTAATGAAATGGTAAAAACATGTCTGACGATTTACAAAAACAAAACTAATCTGCACTTTAATGTTAAAAGACGTAAATGTTAATAATTTGGTATACAGTCATGAGAGACTTTCATTTTAATTATTTTATTGCTGTATTTTATTTACATCTAATCGAATAGAGGATTTTACAAAAAAATATGTGCATTTTATATGCTGGAATATGCAGAAATATAAGTTAACAGAAAAAGGACTTTGTTTATTTCGTTAAAATATGGTGGAATGTGCAGAAATTCGTTAAATGTTCAACAATTTTCTTCAAGTCTGAGACTGTTGCATTTAATTACATTTTTGGTTGATGCAATGTGCATAAAATTAAAATATTGAAACTAATAAAACAAGTTTTAAAAAATAGAATGTTTAATTTTATTAAATTTTAGGGGGCCTCCAATAGCTCATAGCCCCGGGGCCCAGTGAGCTCTTAATGCGGCCCTGGCTCTAGTGAGCTCGCGCTGCGCTGCCGTTTGGACTTTGAGCCGAGCGGATAAACGGTCCGTGTGGCGCGCGCGGTTCAAATGAGATTCGTTCCGCTTTTGGCGCAAAAACATTATCGAACATTTATCGAACTCTTGATATCGTTTTATCGAGAAAAATTATATCGCGATAATTATCGTTATCGTTTTATCGCCCAGCCCTATGCCTAACTCAGCCAGAGCTGCTGAGTCTGTAGCCATCTTTAAGAAACTGCTGAAGACGTATCTTTTTCGGCAGCACTTGAGCACTTGATCCAGTACTACTAACACTAACACTTTCTTTTCTATTCTAAAAAAAAAAAAAAAAAAAAAAAACTTTTGATTTGTACTGTGAAGGGTTATAGCACTTACATACTGTTGTCCTACTGCTAGTTTAATTGCTTCTATTGTTTCTCATTTTTAAGTCGCTTTGGATAAAAGCGTCTGCTAAATGAATAAATGTAAATGTAAATGTATATTTGTTTCGTCGGCCTATTCATTAAATTCAGGCAATTGGTTGATGAAAAATTTATTAAAATTAAGAGACAATTTATACAAAACGAAATTCACTTTAAAGAAAGGCTTTCTATAACAACTTCAACGGTCAAAATCATGTCTGACCCGCTCCATGTCTCATATTGCGCATCCTCACTCGTCGTGCTGTTCACTTTTCATAAATCAACATAAATGAAAAAAAAATAACATTATAATATTTTAACAAATATGAAATGCGCTTTTTTTAATGGCTACAACAGTAGGCCTACATAGCCTACTCTCTATTTGTACAAATTTCTGCACATTAATTTAATTCAGAATTTTGCACACACAAGTTGAAAGGCATTTGTTAAAAAAAAAAGTTCACGGATAATTGTGCATGCATTTATTAGCCTAATCATTATGACAAAGTAAAAAAAATAATCCTAACAAATAGGCTATGTACAAAAAATCAGATGAGCCCATAATATGAACGAATTATTTTCTTTAAGGGGTCTAAAAATAAAGAAAAAAAGAGTAGAGACGATTTTTTGTTACTCCTGCAGACCTGCACTTTATTATACTGAATGTCCTGTGTTTTTTTGTTTTTTTGTACTTGAGTGCAATACATTTTTGTTGAAAAAAATGAGAATCGTGTAAGAGAATCGTGATCTCAATTCCCATGGAGAAAAATCGTGATTCACATTTTAGCAAGAATCGTGCAGCCCTAGTCTCAATTAAACTACTGCATATTTCAATTAAACAACAATTAAACTATTTGGCACAGTGACAGTTCCCATGTTTCAATTAAAGGTAGGGTAGGTCAGAATTGTCCAAAAAAACTTTTAATCAAATTTGTTTAAACTGTCTTTATATACCAATACATAATTAAAATGCAAGTACTCTGAAATAGAGAGTATAAAAAACTGAGTGACTCTAGTGTATTTAATCTTCAATAAACACAGCTCATTAATTCCATTCACTCCCGCCTAAAAACGGGTGCGCGACTGCGCGCACGTGGGCAGAGCCAATAATAGCGGCGGTAGTCATGGCGACGGAGAGTGACAGTTGCGCAAGCCAATCACTTGCTTCGTCCCGAATGGAATTAATGAGCAGTATTTTTTGAAGATTAAATACACTATAGTCACTCAATTTTTATACTCTCTTTTTCAAAGTACTTACATTTTAATTATGTATTGGTATATAAAGACAGTTTAAGCCAATTTGAAAAAAAGTTCTTTAGACAATTCTTACCTACCCAACCTTTAAACAAACATTTCAGTCAGCAATGTGATCTGAACTAGCTTTGGTACTTTTTGGGAGAATGAGAGGCAGGTTCTTTTTGATGAACAAAATCATCTCTGCATGATCAGCTGTGATTCTGTTTCTGCTTTCATTCACAATATGTGACACTGAGCTGAACAGCCTTTCACTGTCAACACTACTGCATGGTGCTGAGAGGTATCTGGATGCCATTTTGGCCAGAGTAGGGAACCGCACTTTGTTAACTGCCCAGTATTGTAGTGGTTTGTTTTCTCGAGAAATTGTGGTCTCCCCTAGGTATGTCTCTAATTGTGCAGTAGAACCTACACTGTAAAACCTAACAGTAATATGTACTAAATCAAATTGAGTTCACTGCACTCAAATATTATTGAAACTTGAATGACTGAAATTGAACTCAAACTGAATGAGTTATAGAACATTTCTATATCCCAGAATGATAATTGAATAATAATTGTATAATTAAGTGATGATTGAGGATTAGTGATAAACACCTGCTGTTAACAAGCCGAATCACTGAAGGAAAGAGAAACACAAGAACTACAACTGACTTCCAGCCACATCCTTAGATGAAATCAACTGAAGATAAAAGAGGAGGATTACACCAGTACACAAACAGCATTACCAGCTTCACTTATTATTAACCAGTTTGAATTATTATTATTATACAGTTATTATTATAATTAACAGAGGTTTAGATGTTGATGATTTGTTTCGTTTAAGGTCACCATGATGGAGATCAGCGTTTGCTTTAGTTGGGCTCTTGACCCTTGACTTTTTCCACATAAGGTTTTCTTTGGCTGCTATATTATGTGTTTATATAACACATTTATAATGGTACAAAAGTCATGGAAAATTGTTGATTGTGTATAAATGGTTGAGGACTGATGATGACAATAGATCATTTTGTGACTTGATTCACTGATCTTATTCAGAGTCTAATCCCTGATAAAAAGGGCAACATATTAATCATTTTTTTTCAAAACTGTGTTTCAACAGCATAAGCGCCAGCAATTCTATGTTCATCAGACAATATGAATAATATTACAAAATGAATGTGCACAAAAAGTTTCACAAAAAATGTATTGTATTTCAAAGACTCACACAGACATCAAGATTCAGCATATGAACCTCAACAATGGTGACCATTAAAAACTATTCATGTTGCAATGCATGCTGGGTACTAGCATAATACAAAATGTATCCATTGCTCCCAGCACACATTGCGGCATGAATATTTTTTTATTGGTCACCGTTGTTGAGATTCATATGCTCATTCTTGATGTCTGTGTAAGTCAGTATGAAACCATAGAGGTTTTAAAAATCATATTGTCACTTCAATGGACCTTACAGTAAAATCAGAGTTCTGTTATAACAAACAATACAAGTAACATATCACCTGTTTACACAGAGATTAGGCTCTGGAAAAGATCAGAAAATCAAGTCATTAAATGTTGATTTGCATCATCTAAACGCAATAACATGTTTTTATTTTCTTTTGGCTTATGTGTCATAACAAATGTCTTATATAAACACTCAGTTACAGCAGCCAGAAGAAAATCTGGTGTTATAAAGTCAAGGGTCAAGAGCCCAACTAAAGCAAACACTGACCACTATCATGGTGTCTTTAAATGAAACTCAATAAATCATCATCATCTAAACCTCTGTTAATTCTCAATAACAACTTCTGTAGAAGCATGACAAAAGTAAAACTGGTTAGTAATTAGTGAAGCTGCTAATGTTGTTTGTGTAGTGGTTTGACAGGTGACCTCAGCGTTACGTTGGACAGACTGAACATGAATTTCCAGACTGAAAAGCCACGTAAAGTGTCTCTTTGCCCACAGATTTAATTGGATAATCATGGGTCATAATCCTCTTCTGCTGAGAACTTGAGAGATTTAAACATATTTGATCTTAAGTTGATTTCATCTAAGGCTGTGGTTGGAAGTCAGTTGTAGTTATTGTGTTTCTTTTTCCTTCAGTGATTCTGCTTGTTAACAGCAGGTGTTCATAATTAATGCTCACTAATCGCTTAATTCATCAATTAATTAATCACTTAATTTCTTGACTGCAATGTATACTTTTATTTAACTCAACTGAGATAAGTTCAGAGTACTCATAACTATTGTTTTTTATAAACTTAATTAAATTGAGGTAATAAGTTTCCTCAAATGTAATGAGTTAGCTTAACTCATTGGATTTGAGTTTGTATATGATATTGCGAGCTAGCAGGAACTGCAAGTGCTCTGAGTTCATTTAAAGTTAGTCTTTTCAATTTTTTTACTCAATATAGTGAGGTTTCAGCTATATAAAGTATTTAAATGCAGTGTAAAGTTTAATTGCGTATTAAAAAATATCATTGTTTAGTGGACTCGATTAAAATAAGTTCAGAGTACTCATAACTATTGTTTTTTGTTAACTTAATTAAATTGAGGTAATAAGTTTCCTCAAATTAAATGAGTTAGCTTAACTTGTTGGGTTTTACAGTTTGAGCTCTGTTTATCAAGACTGGTGCATGCTCATCTGCTATTTCATTAAATATACTGTCCAGGCTGCTGCTTGCCTGGTCCCTGCGTGGTTTTCTGGCAGGAGGTTCGTGCAGGTCATGATCCTCCTCTCCTCCAGACGATCTCAACAGCTCACGCATCAGCATCTCCTTGGCATTTGCAGCAGTGTTGGTGTTAGAGAAAAAACGATTTTTATACCTTTAACAGAGGGAGAAATAAAATTAGGCTATCTGACAATAGGTATGTTTGCCTGAATATATGATACCACTTTGGCTATTAAAATAACATAGCCTAATCAAATAATTTATTAAATTAAAATGAAATACTAAAATGTACTTTTCAGCAAGACTTTTAGTTTTCAACTCGCTAACTAGCCTAACTAACGCAAACACACACACACACAGACAGAAAGACACACACACAAACACAGACACACACACACACAGACAGACACACACACACACACACACACAGACATACCTGGGGTCGAGTAGAGTAGCGATGCTGTAGAGGGGTTGTTCTTCCACATCAGAAAATCGCCCCCTGACAGCTGCAGCTAGGGTCCCTTTCATAGTTTTGATGCCATGGTCATCGTCGGTCTCTTTAGACCGAAATCTCTGCAGTACAGTGACAGCAGGAATCACATCTGCTGCCATAGCATCAGAAGAGCTAACTTTTCGTGTTAACTCGTCAAACGGACCCAGAACAGTCACAATCTTCTCCGGCAGTGCCCACTGGTGAGCCGTGAGATTATCAGGGCGTTCATATTCGGACACACAAATTCCTAGAGCCAGTTTCTGCTCAATCAGGGACTGGATCATGTAAAATGTACTATTTCAGCGGGTCTGTAAATCCTCCTGTAGTCGTTTTGCAGGCTGACCGATCTCTAACTGAATGTCTTCGAGGCAGGAGTAGGCTAGAGTAGAATGTTTAAAATGGCCAACAATTTTGCGTCCGATAGCCAATGCATCGGCAACACTTCTCTGTGACAAAAGTCCCTCGTGGACCACCAGCTGGAGAGTGTGAGGGGCACAAGGTAGGCTGGGGAGTCCAGCATCATTCATGCCCTTAATTATATTTTTAGCGTTGTCTCGTAGCACAACGTCAACAGAGATTTTCGGAATGCACCCGGTCTGAAGCATCCCATCAAACGCACCTGCTATGGCTTGGCTGGTGTGCGAGCCCCGGAATGGCTTTGCTTGTAAGGTGGCTTGGCGAAGAGTAAAGGCGTCATCAATCCACTGTACAATTAAACTGAGCAGAGACATTGGGCAGACACTTCTTGACCAAATATCTGTTGTAAAACTGAAGGCCGAAACGTCACGCAACACACCACTGACGTGCTTTTTCACCTCATGAAACACTTTCGGTAGCATAGCGAAACAGCCGACAATGGCTGGTCATCAAGTGCAATAAAGTATGCAATTCTCTCTGTTATTTTTCGTGCCCATGGATTATCTCTGGACATCTTCTCGCGCTTCTGTAAAACCTGTGTTAATGTTGGCTGCTGAGTTAGGGCTGGGCGATAAAATTATAACGATATGTATCGCGATAGACACGTAATCGATATTAATAAAAAAATGCGTTCGATATAACGTTCGATAAATTGTTTTTCTTCGTCGGAAGAAACCAGAGGTTACGAAACAAGTTTGGTTGCATTAACAAGGCACTCTCTGGTAACCTAGCAACATAGGGAGTGACAGGGAGTTGCAAACCGGACGAGAAGCGCAGCGCCGAGCCGCGTCTAGGACAACTCGAGGTATCGCACACCAGACGCACACTTCAGTGTTTCCCACACATAGACTAATTTGTGGCGGACTCAGAATCAACACCGGCCGCCACATATTGCGTTTTTTGGCGGCCACCAAAGCGAATTTTTATCCCGCCAAAGAAAGCCTTATTTGATTGGTGAGTGATGACTGACAACTGCGCTTGTGACAGGTCTCATGTTACTGAAAGAACGAGAGAGCCCCTCCTCTGGCCGCGCACGCACTCTCACCGTCTTCAAACTGTCTTGCTCTCCCTCCCTCGCGCATATTAATCAAAATCAATTGAGAATTGACACGAAGGTATATGGATGGCATTCTATGCGCGGATAGTGTTTTTTTTTTTTGCCATTGTAATTCTGTGCACGCGCATAGATTTTATGTGCGTGAGTTTTGAGACTAAATAATGGGGTGCCTGTGCGTGATGCGGTGCTGCGTCGTATGCAGATTATTCAATACCATCGTCCCCTACTGGTAATAGGCTACCACAAACTTGTTTTTCCACCTTAGCCACGCTCACCCTTTGGAGCACAGTCGTGGTTGTGTTGACATTTCTGCCTTTATAACTGAGGCCTGGGGATTATAATCAGAGGAAGGTTATGTTTAAAATATATATTTTTTTTTAAATGTAATAGATTTTTCTTCTGGTCCTTATTTTAAATAGGTCATAAAAAAATATCAATAATTATCGATATCGACCGATATGAAACACTTATATCGTGATACAGTTTTCAGCCATATCGCCCAGCCCTATGCTGAGTTGCTTTAGCTTTGCTAAACTGTGTGTATTCAGCGCTATGATGCGTCTTCAGATGTTTAATTAGATTGCTGGTGTTAAACGATGTACTTTCTTTCCCTCCTCTCGACACCTTAGCTGAACATAACTTACAGTCTGCCTTAGTTGTTGTCATCATCCCTTATCTTGAAATGAGCCCAAACCGCCGACATTATACTTTCCTATGCCTCAGTTCACCTCGACAAAGCACTCGCGGCGGCCAGTACGATTACGAGTATGAGGACAGTATCGACCCGATGCCAGTATCGGTATCGGGCCATCCCTAATAAACAGCCTGTAATTAAACATTGATGTACATGGCTGACAGTGCTTGAATAAAACAAATATATAACTGCATGTAAAGTGTGAAATACAATTCTGTAACAGTAATTTGCATATTGCTATCTAATATGTAAGAGATAATCCTCGACTAGAAGTGCATTACACGATATTAAGGCAAAGTGCATTAAAGCTGTATAATACACACCTAGCCATGGATTATCCCGCTTATGCCATTGTCTAGTGCTGCACGATATACAGTGTTGGGGAGTAGCGTCGCTACAAGTAATTTTCTAAATCAAATAGCTTTTCAGTAGCGAAGCTCTTGTTTTGATCGGTAGTAGTGCGGTAGCGTCCACACAAGCCACATTTTCCCAAGAATATCTAAAGCTCAAACTCAAATGGGAACTACAACTACTATCACTGATGCTGGATCAGTAAGTGATGGTGACTTCTTCTTCGTGTTTTACGGCGGTTGGCAACCTTAGGGCCGTATGATTTCATTCCTGCGATGCGGAAAACACGGACGGAATCACGGCATAAAAACGAGATTTTACTGTATAACGCAGAATTTCACGGAATTTGTCAGATCTTGAATGAAAAGTAGGTCAGTAAACTTAAATAAAATCACAATATAGACTAGTGTCTGTGAATATTAAACCACATAAAGACTATTTAAATAGGAATCATGCATGTTCTGCGTGTCTCTGTGAATGAATGGCGCAGACGCGCGCAGTTTCATTTACCACACACACACACACACTGAGGCACCTATGGCGCTTGTGATGTTTTCAGCCTATATGAGAACATTAATGCTTGGACTTCATCTACACAGCCGCTCTAAGAGTCACTTCAGCAGCATTTTAGCTTCATTTCAGAAAAAAACTATCGTCATACATAAAAACTCAGAGAGACTTAAAGGTATACACGACAACCCGTCAAAATAAAAGGTTGGTTTATCCTTTGAAGAAAGTTTAGCTTAAATCATTACATTTTAAATCATTGGTTATTACAGTTTAATTCAACTTTTAATTAAAATGGAATCAATAAAACAAAACAAAAAACAAAACAGAATTTGGTTTAAAAAAAATATATATATTTCTTAGTGCCCTAAAAATTTAATTTATTTTAAAATTGTAATAAATTATTGTTAAATTGTATAAGTTTCATGATCTCAATTAATTAGCCATGCTTTTTGATTACTAAAATTAAATTTAACAATTAAAAAAGGAGTCCAAAAAAATTAAACCGGAAAAATACAGAATACAGAAAAATTAAAACGAAAAAAAAAAAGAATTTGGAATGTGGGAAAAAATAAAGTGGATTTCATAGGGCCCTAAACCAGCTTTTTGGTGCATTACCACCTTCTGCTCCAGACAGTGACATGATGTACCAATCTCAATCCTTGGGCTGACACGAGAGAAATTTACTTACCGGTGTAATAGAAACATGCACACACTCTCGACGACACCTGGTTTTGTTATAGTTTTATATAGTTATTGTGACAATCAGCGGCTGGAGTGCCCGCGTGAGCCACTGGGGGGCACTCCTTCTCTGTTTCACTCGTTATTATGTTTTACTCTGGACTGATTAATGTTGATTTTATGCACCTGTGTTTTATTATCTTGTTTAGCGCACATGTCTTAAGCCTGAGTGGCCCGTTGCATCAGTGCTCAGTATTGTTTGTGTCTGACTGCATTACCCAGCGTTTTCCGAGTTCCTTTGTATTTTCTAGTTTCACGGTTCCTGCATTCTCTGCCTGTATCTGGTTTTCCCGTTTGCCTTCTCCCTGCATTGTACTTCTGATATTGGACTGCTTACCTGGTTTTGACCCCTGCCTGTTTCCTTGTACCTGTCTCTGGATTCTCCTCTCATTAAAGCCTGCATTTGGATCACCACTGTCTGCGTCCTCGAGCAGTTTATGACAGAATACTGAGCCACTACTGATCCAGCGGCTGAGAGAGACACGGACCTCGTCATGGATCCCACAGCGCAGATCGTATGCCTCCGTCAAGGGGAACGTCCTCTCAAGGTTTTTGTGACCGATTTTTTTGAAGCTCTCTCGTCAGTCCTATTTAGATGATTTTTGTTTAATGATGTTCTTTCGGGGAGGACTGTCTGGACCGCTCGGCTCTGCTCTACCGTTTCCAAGTTCAAGCTGGACTCTAACCCAATATATTGACCTGGCCCTTTCCATGGGCGGTTCGCTTTTTACTGTGGATTTTTTGAAACTTTTGCTTCACAGAAAACCAGACGATTCGCCATTGTACACTGAATCCACGCGTCTATTGTCTCCCGGTGAAGCAGCGATTCGTAAGGGGTCCGCCGTAACCACGCAACATGTGAATCCCGACGTTCGGACACTTCACGTGAGCTCAGTTGTATTCCTGCCTCAAGGGTTTTCTACTGAGTCTGAGCGCGTGCCAACCGAACCCACGCTTCACGTCAGCCCAGCCGAGACCGCGCTCGATGAACCAGAGCTTCACGTCAGCCTCGACGAACCAAGTGAGCCGAGTGAATCGAGTGAGCCGAGTGAATCGAGTGAGCCGAGTGAGCCGAGTGAATCGAGTAAGCCGAGGGAATCGAGTGAGCCGAGGGAATCGAGTGAGCCGAGGGAATCGAGTGAGCCGAGTGAATCGAGTGAGCCGAGTGAGCCGAGTGAGTCAAGAGAATCGAGGGAGTCAAGTGTGTCCAATGAGTCAAGTGTTGAATCAAGCCCAGTGAAGCGCCGTCGCAGGAGGAGAAGGACTCGTTGGGCTCGCCAGGCTCCGGAGGGCGTTCCCAGACTCCTCACCCTGCCGGCCCCGCCTCTGCGCCTCGCACTGCCGGCCCCGCCTCTGCGCCTCGTTTTACCTGCGCCTCTTCCTGTGGCGGTTTCCAGCCTGGAGGCTTTAGCCTTAGACTTCCCCAAGTATTTTTTTGGGGGGGGCCGTAGGTACCCTGTGAGGGCCATGGAGGCGGCGCCTACATGGACCTTTGCACGTCCACCTTCGTCTGAGCTCTTGTCACTGGTCCTGTCCAGCCCTGTGCTCCCTACGTCTTGGTCCCCTGTTAAGTGTGCTCCGCCCTGGTCCCCTGTTAAGTGTACTCTGCCCTGGTCCTGTGTGGAGTGTGCTCCACCCTGTCTCCCTTCTGAGTGTGCTCCGCCCTGGCCGTCAGCACGCCCTGCTCCGCCCTGGTCGCCAACGCTCCACGGCCCAGGCCCGGTCTGCCTGTGTCCTGGTCCCGTTCCCCTGCACGGGCCTGGCCCTCCATCCCATCCCCCGTTGACCTCCCCCCGGAGCTCTTTGGAGCGTCTGGAAGCCGCTCCTTAGAGGGGGGGTTATGTGACA
The DNA here is from genome assembly GCF_949152265.1 of Phoxinus phoxinus. NCBI lineage: Eukaryota > Metazoa > Chordata > Actinopteri > Cypriniformes > Leuciscidae > Phoxinus > Phoxinus phoxinus. The sequence goes on from NC_136876.1 coordinate 48,008,426, forward strand.
ATCAGCGGCTGGAGTGCCCGCGTGAGCCACTGGGGGGCACTCCTTCTCTGTTTCACTCGTTATTATGTTTTACTCTGGACTGATTAATGTTGATTTTATGCACCTGTGTTTTATTATCTTGTTTAGCGCACCTGTCTTAAGCCTGAGTGGCCCGTTGCATCAGTGCTCAGTATTGTTTGTGTCTGACTGCATTACCCAGCGTTTTCCGAGTTCCTTTGTATTTTCTAGTTTCACGGTTCCTGCATTCTCTGCCTGTATCTGGTTTTCCCGTTTGCCTTCTCCCTGTATTGTACTTCTGATATTGGACTGCTTACCTGGTTTTGACCCCTGCCTGTTTCCTTGTACCTGTCTCTGGATTCTCCTCTCATTAAAGCCTGCATTTGGATCACCACTGTCTGCGTCCTCGAGCAGTTTATGACAGTTATATGGTTTTATATAGTTATAGTTTTGTTTTTTGTTTTAGTTTTTTTGTTGCCAAATTGGTTTTGAACAGTTGTTGAATTAAGAATTGAACTGACAAATTATGCCTTCCTATCTGTTAGCCTGACAGTTTTATTGATCACTGAGATAGCAGCATTGACTTGGAATGAAGTTGGTTCAATATAAAAATGAAATTTAAAAAATAGCTTAGATGTAGTAAACTACTTTTGCCATATTGCTGTAGCTTAGCTTGCTGCATTTCCCACAGTGGTGTCTTCAGTGTAGTGAAGCTACCATTACATTTAATTTTCCAAGTAGCTTTCCCAACACTGATGACATGACACTAGAAATATACTGCGATGCTGATAAAAACGATATGATTCCTCTTTCTATTAGTAATGATACTTTAAAATGACAGGGTTTTAATTAGAGTCATATTTTCTGTGTGACGTATGCAGCGATCTGCTTTCAATCCCTGCAGACACACTGGGTGTGCAAGCTTTTAGTCCTCTAATATGAGCTGGTATGTAAATATATCTGCACAGCACTGCTTTAAGTTATTGACACTTTAGAGCAATTAAGAAACATGCATGAGCATGACTGAGGAAACAGGATGTGCTTGATGTTAATAAGAGGTGTAAAATAAGATGTTGGTCACATTGCACACCAACTGGTATTGAGATATTTTAGTCCGGCATCGTATCAAAATGATCAAAATCGTATAGTCAAAATTGTGGTATCGTGACGTCACTGCCAGGGTCATTTGCCAGCATTGACGAGTAAAGGTGGTCAATAGTATTTGCACACAAAATTTGACTGGAAGGGTAAAAATGTCACTTTTGTTTGTTATTTTGGCTTCGAGTTGTTAGATCTATTATTCTACATGCTTTAAATCAGACAGAGATAAAAGAGTGCATTAAGATAAAATTTACATTTATATTTATGTATGATGCCTTTATCCAAAGCGACTTAGGTTGCATTGAAGGTACACATTTACATTTGATCAGTTCTTGCTTTCCCTGGGAATCGAACCCATGACCCTGGGGTTGCTAGCGCCATGCTCAACTCTTTGATAATTTGTTTGATATTTTAATAGATTAGCGAGAGAGAGATCCTGAATGTTTCAGTGTGTGCATGTGACAGCAAGAGAGCAAAACCTTATGTATGTATAATGTTCTGGTGCTGAAATTATGTTATACAGTTGCTAGGGTGCTCCAAATGGTTGCTAGGAAGTTGCCAGACCTAAAGCTTACTGACAGCTGAAGTCAAAAGAGCCCACCCACATGTCTACAATATTCTGATGCTGAGAGATGTCTTGTATGCATTTCATTGCACGGATACTAGGGTATTCTGTGTGGTTACTAGGTGGTTGCTAGGGTGTTCTGAGTGGTTGCTAGAGTGTTGCTTTGCATTTGCTAAGGTATTCTGGGTGGTTGCTAGGCATTGGTAGGGGGTTACTAGGGTGTTGCTTTGTGGTTGCTAAGGTATTCTGGGTGGTTGCTAGGGTGTACTAGATGTTTGCTAAGGCATTGCTAGGTGATTGCTAGGGTGTTCTGAGTGGTTGCTAGGGTGTTCTGAGTGGTTGCTAGGGTGTTCTGAGTAACATTGTTGCAGATCAAAGTTGAAACGATGATGAAAACGTGTTGTGTTTGGGGTTGCGCTGCCAGATATACAGCAAGAGGTGTAGAGGTTTTATCCATTTCCTGCGGGTGAGGAGGTTATAGCGAGTGTCGTGTTGTTAAAAGTAGTGCTAAAAGTAGGAAATCTTAATGATCCCCTAAATTATATGATTCATCCAACGTTTACCTTTCTGCTGCCAGCCCTGCTTGCCCTTCAACTCTGCTTCGTGTAACGTTATTCTCAACACGGTCCAGATCATAGCAGAGCGTTTATCTTCAGCCGGGGAAACTCGAGGCTAATATTAGTAAACTTCTCTTTTGAAGATCAGACTCATTGCCAGTCTGGAGTAAAAGAAGCTGAACTCTCACGCATTGACCGGAGACTCACCTTCACACGCCACATCCATTTTCTCACGCAACTTACCGAAATGTATATTCCTCATACATAATATAGACCAATCTGTGTTTTTCAACCGCGCAGAGGTCAATATAACAGCTGGAGGACAATTACGTCACACAACATTTACTTCATTTAATGAATTTCACTTGTTTTGAAAATTATGAAAATTTCACTTGTTCAGAGAGTTCAGAGATCGACCGGTGAGTCCATCAATTAACTGATTTAATTTAGACTTTTATTGAACACTGAACAGCGCACATACATAAGAGCGTATCAATTAAATATGATAGCCTACGGTAAACACGAAAGCTCAAATCTGCTTGCATGACACGCTAGAACCAATTAAGTTTACGTCTCATCATTTTTGCACTTACAAACAAACATATATTAATTTAATTTGAATGAATAAAGAATACAAATTTGAATAATATTAATTAATATTAAAGAGAGAGAGAGAATTATGAATATTACTAATATTACAATTAAGCTACTTTTGTCAACATTCATTATTAGGTAACCTGACCTAACAGTATTATATCATTTATTAATCTAGACAGTAATGAAATTACTTGAATATGAACCCAAACACAAACCAAACAGTAACAAAACCAAGACGAATAAATGCTTTAAATGTTGATAATTCTCTGTTGATGCATGACAGCTAGTTTACATGTCATTTCATTATTATATGTTACTATTATTACTATTATTATAGAGATTAACCTATTTTAATTGTATAATTTCAGATTTTTTTTTTTTTTTTACATTTTGATACTTGTTCTTTGCACATTTGGTAGTGGAGAATTTCAAACAGTGTTTTTTAATAAAATTGTTTCAATTCACTTAAATTTTGAGACAGTTTTTTTTTTTCCTGTGGTATCGATTTAGTATCAATACCGAGGTATTAGGTTCTGGTATCGTACCGAAGCCAAACTTTGTGGTATCGAGCCATCCCTACCAGATATACAGCAAAAGGTGTAGTGGACGCAGTGTCGTCAAAAGTAGAGCTAAAAGTAGGAAATCTTAATGATCCCCTAAATTATATGATTCATCCAACGTTTACCTTTCTGCTGCCAACCCTGCTTGCCCTTCAACTCTGCTTCGTGTAACGTTATTCTCAACACGGTCCAGATCATAGCAGAGCGTTTATCTTCAGCCGGGGAAACTCGAGGCTAATATTAGTAAACTTCTCTTTTGAAGATCAGACTCATTGCCAGTCTGGAGTAAAAGAAGCTGAACTCTCACGCATTGACCGGAGACTCACCTTCACACGCCACATCCATTTTCTCACGCAACTTACCGAAATGTATATTCCTCATACATAATATCAGTGTTTTTCAACCGCGCAGAGGTCAATAATGACAATTACGTCACAAAACATTTACTTCATTTAATGACCATGATATATAGCACGTTATTTTGTCTAGAAAAAACAGCTGTTTTGCTAATTGTGTAGGCCTACTATATTACATACACTGTTAGCCCTTACTGTAGAAAAAGACCAAATTATTACAATATCATACCATTTTCCATTAAAACAGTAATATACAGGAATATACCTACAGGAATATACTGTGAATTAACAGCGCTCAAAGTCGACACTCAGAGGCTGTTTTCCCAATCACACCCTATACCCTCATTCACTATTCCCTACACTAGTTCACTAATATAGTCCACTTGAATGAAAAGAAGTGAGTGAATTGAGACACTGATGAACTCCTGATAAGCAGAATCACTGAAGGACAGAGAAACAAGAACAGAAAAAAAGAGAAACACAAGAATTACAACTGACTTCCAGCCACACTGAGTGTGAAACCAGTTTAAGATTATTTATTTCATACATGTACAAAAGTTATTGTTGAGAATGAACAGGGATTTAGTTAATAATAAAGTTTTTTGTCACCATGATGGAGATCAGCAGAGCCGGCCCGAGCCTTTTGGGGGCCCTAAGCAGAATTTGATTTTGGGGGCCCCTCCTACCACGCGGAGTCACCTGTGCTTGACGATTACTGACACAAATGTCACGCTATAATGCTACATTATAAATACAGTGAGGTTATGTGTTAATACAAAATAAATACTTAATTGAAACTTCTAACTCATTGAAACTTCTGAAAACAAACTCTCACAAAACATAAATAAATTATTTGCAAATGTACAATAAATGTGCAATCTTCAACTACAAAATAAAACCAAAATAGACAAACATGGATATAATCAAAAATAGAATGTTACAAAAAAAAATAGATAGGCTACTTAAATAATGAAAGTGCATACATTTTTCACTTTTGTTTTTAAAACGTTTAACTTTTACTTTACTCTTTTACTAACTCTCTCAATTATTTACATCATTTAAAATAATGAGAAAACTGAGAAATCAGAAACATAATAACAGCAACAACAATGACAATTATTGACGGTGTAACTGTCCTCAATATATATATTTTTTTAATATATAGATTATTATTGTAACAGACTTTGTTGGATTGTATGCATCATGACAGAATCCAACAAAGTCTGTTACAATAATAATGATGTACTGGCGCTAGTTGTATATGTGTGCATGCAATGTATTTTTCCCCTCGGGGCTTGCCGTAGATGCCCACTTGGTACTGGAGTGTCGCGGGGTTTTGGAGTGATCTGATGTGTGGAATATAATAAAGTGGAGAAGACTTCAAACTGCTATCGTTTATTATTTTCTTATTTCTGTTAGTGTTAGGTGAACCCTATACGAACGCTCGGTCACATTATTAAGATTATTAAAACCATATTAATAAAGTTGAAGTCTATTTTCATCACAGAAGTCTCCCCACCCACGAATAGTCAATGCACGCGAGGTGTCTAGAGATTATGCGCTTGACTCAAACGCTGGCAGACACAGCAGCAGTTGTAGGCAGGTATATTGATCATAAAATCAGAATTCGCTTGTCATAAATTATTCATTCATTCATTTATGTTACTTGTTTAAGTTATCTAATATGTGTAAAAAATAAATTAAAAATAAAAACTCGATTGGGGGCCCCCTGGTGGCCAGGGGGCCCCATGCAGCCGCTTAGTTCGCTTATGCCTCGGGCCGGCCCTGGAGATCAGTATTTGCTTTAGTTGGTCTCTTGTACCTTGACTTAAAAAACTACGTCCAATCATCTCTCTTTGGCTGTTGTAACAATGAGTTTATAAAGCTCATTTGCTACAGCAAGAAAAAGTCAAGAGGAAGTTGATCAGGTGTTTTTTGCTCTGTGATGATGTCATAATCATTCATGAGTTTTTGCTCTTTTTTGTATATAGCTATAAATTAATTGGTGTAATGCCATATAGCTGATAATCTACAACATGAAATCCAGTAATATTTCTATACTCAGGGCAACTGAAGACTTTTGAAATCATATAGTGCATTACAATTGTATTAACTCCTGCTTGACTTAGACACAGACAGACATCAACAATCAGCGTATGAATCTCAACAATGGTGACAATCAAACGTTTCATGTCGCAATGCATGCTGGGTACCAGGATAGTATACAACTCCCAGCATGCTCTGCTGCATGAATAAGAATTAAAATATATATTCCCACCATTGTTGAGATGCATATTCTAATTTGTGATATCTCTGTGTTTCTATGTTACAGTGTAGTTCTGTTATTTTTGGTTATGTTTGTGTTAGAAATAAATTAGTCATTGTTACTGTGGTTTCACAGTGGTGGTAATGTAACACTTTTGATTGAGAAATAAACTCTGAATGAGTGAGAATTTACTTCTTAGTGAATGGACACACTATATGATAAGTTTGTTATGATAGTGAATATAATCACAATCATTCACAAACTCTGTGTGTGTACAAGTTTGATTTGCAAATTACACAGTCAAGCAGCAAGAAACAAACTTATGTTTTAGCATCAGCAACCCAACTAAAGCAAACACTGATCTCTATAATGGTAACTTCAACTCAAACATTTTTAATTAAAAATCTCAATAACTACTTATGTAGACGTATGACAGAAATAAAGTAATACTGGTTAATAATACGTGTAATAATGTGTTATGGCTGGAAGTCAGTTGTAGTTCTTGTGTTCCTCTTTCCTTCAGTGATTCTGCTTGTTAACAGCAGGTGTTCATCACTAATGCTCAACAATCACTTACATATTCACTTAATTATCTCACTGCAACACTGCGTCAATGTTACTTTTTACTCTTTGTAGTGTGGATTTTCCTGTGGGGTTGAAAGGGTTAACAGTGTAAGATAAAAAGACACACCCACGAAAAGTATTTTAACAGTAATAAACTGTAAGTTATAAAACAGGTTTATACTGGCAACACTGTTGCCAGTAGTTTACTGTAAAATGTAGTTTGTTAGGTCACCATTGTGCTGAAGAGTAGAGCCTGTGCTTCAGACCAGCAGAAGATCTAGAAACATTGATGATTTGCTGCATGTTGTTTTATTTAACAGACAATGACTTTGTAGTTGCTGGTCCAGTGGAAATCTTTTTATTAAGTTTTTTTGTGGTTTCTAATGAAAGTTCTTAACTCTTTTCTCACATCATTAATGCCTTACACATTTTAGATAATACATTTAAATGACAGTTGGTCAATTACGGCAGTCGGTTTCTGCAAGTGAAATTAGTTTTAACTTGAGTTTTAATTTAGTGCATTTTACAGTAACAAACTGTATATTACAGTAAAATACTGTAGATTACAGTAAAGAACTGTACAATTAACAGTAAATTACTGGCAACAGTGTTGCCAGTATTTTACTGTAAAAAAACCCGGTAAGGTCTAACAGTGTAGTTATTATATTTGTTTACTTACATCATTAAATACAGTTGTAATTATGAAAAAAAAAGCATTATATTTAATTAATTATGATTTTTTTATTACATGTTTGCTGCCGACGGTGGGTCTCCCTTCCAAGCAATTTACTAGCGTTGCCATAGGAACGCTTCGGCTTCTGCCACCCGGAAGAACGTCTATTACTGTTGTGACGTCACAGGGAATTGTCGTATAGATTGATAAAGATTCATTCGGTATGACTTTTCATGTTCCTGTACGGTTTCTAGGGTGATCTGGATGGTTGCTATGGTGATGAAGCACTTATTAGAGTTATACTTATAGATTGGTGTCAGCCTGGATCAATAGAGACAACCCTTATATGGCTTATTCATGCTGCCGTATGGTTGCTATGGTGCTCTAAATGGTTACTAGGGCGTGGCTTGATAGCTTCATGATGATCCTGAGAAAGTGATTTGTTGCAGAGTGAATTGTCTCTATGACACTGTGATCAGAGTTATGCTCAACACAACACTCCTATGAGCACTTCCTGTTTGATGTCCCTCACCGTAGTGTGTGTGTGGGGCAGTTTCGGGCTCTTACGCCCCGGGGTGTGTGAGGAGTGTGTGTGTGGGGCAGTTTCGGGCTCTTACGCCCCGGGGTGTGTGAGGAGTGTGTGTGTGGGGCAGTTTAGGGCTCTTACGCCCCGGGGTGTGTGAGGAGTGTGTGTGTGGGGCAGTTTCGGGCTCTTACGCCCCGGGGTGTGTGAGGAGTGTGTGTGTGGGGCAGTTTCGGGCTCTTACGCCCCGGGGTGTGTGAGGAGTGTGTGTGTGGGGCAGTTTCGGGCTCTTACGCCCCGGGGTGTGTGAGGAGTGTGTGTGTGGGGCAGTTTCGGGCTCTTACGCCCCAGGGTGTGTGAAGAGTGTGTGTGTGTGGGGCAGTTTCGGGCTCTTACACCCCGGGGTGTGTGAGGAGTGTGTGTGTGGGGCAGTTTCGGGCTCTTACGCCCCGGGGTGTGTGAGGAGTGTGTGTGTGGGGCAGTTTCGGGCTCTTACGCCCCGGGGTGTGTGAGGAGTGTGTGTGTGCTTCACAAGCACCACTAATAATAATAATAATAATAATAAATAAAAATGTTGACAACTGCTGAGTATTAAAATGAGAAATTTCTCTCTGTGTGTGTGTGTGTGTGTGTGTGTGTGTGTGTGTGTGTTTGTGTGTGTGTGTGTGTGTGTGTGTGTGTGTGTGTGTGTGTGTGTGTGTGTGTGTGTGTTTTCTAGTGTGGATCACGGAGGAGAGTTCAGGATTACAGCAGGACCCCAGAAATGTAAGTCCAGAAACACAGTTGTAGTGTGTGTTGTTGTAAATGTAAGTCCAGAAACACAGTTGTAGTGTGTGTTGTTGTAAATGTAAGTCCAGAAACACAGTTGTAGTGTGTGTTGTTGTAAATGTAAGTCCTCAAACACAGTTGTAGTGTGTGTTGTGTGTTGTTGTAAATGTTGCTGTTGTAATGTGTGTTCTTGTGTTCAGATGCCGTTGATCTCACACTGGATCCAAACACAACACACACTCATCTCGCTCTGTCTGAGGAGAACAGAAAGGTGGCGCGTGCGTCAGAGAGTCAGTCGTATCCTGATCATCCAGAGAGATTTGATAAGTGTCCTCAGGTTCTGTGTGGAGAGAGTCTGACTGGACGCTGTTACTGGGAGTGTGAATGGAGTGGAGATGATGTTGATATCTCAGTGTCGTATAAAGGAATCAAGAGGAAAGGACGGAGTGATGACTGTTGGTTTGGATGGAATGAGAAGTCCTGGAGTCTGTTCTGCTCTGGTCACACACTCTCTGTCTGTCACAATAATATCCGCACTGCTCTTTCTGCTGATCCAGGATCCTGTAAGAGAGCAGGAGTGTGTGTGGACGTGTCGGCCGGCACTCTGTCCTTCTACAGCGTCTCTGACACACACACACTCACACACTTACACACATTCACACACACATTCACTGAACCCCTCTGTGCTGGATTTAGACTTAATAATGTTAACTCTTCAGTGTCTCTGTGTCACATTAAACACACACACACTGATTGACAAACACAGACTAACACGTGCAATAAAAACACAAAGTGTTGCTGTGAATAAACTCACTGTGTGTGTGTGTGTGTTTGTATTATTGTATATTATTGTGTCAGAATGTGTTTGATGTCTTCTGGGTTTTTGTTGTTTCTTTAAATATATTTGACCAGTTTCTCTTGTTTCCAGTTTCATTTGTTTGTCATTTTTGTTGTTGAGTTTTTGTGAAAGAGAGAGAATGACAGAAAGAGTTTGAATGGAAACTGTTGAACATTTAATAAAGAGTGTCAGATATGATCAGGAGACGACTGAACACACACACACACACTCACATCCAGAGAGAATCACAGGTTCAGGATCAGTGACTGACACACACACACACACACACAGATAATCACAGGTTCAGGATCAGTGACACACACAGAATCACAGGTTCAGGATCAGTGACTGACACACACACACGTGTTTTTGCTACTATGGTAAATTGCATAGGGATTTTGTATTAAGCATAACTCTGGATCACAGTGTCATAGAGAAATGGGGGCGGGCTCATTTTACTCAGACGACCAATCAGTCTCTCAGGATCATTGTGAAGCTATCAAGCCACGCCCTAGCAACCATTTAGAGAACCTTAGCAACAAGTTCCATAGACTTCCGTTGAAAGAGATCAAAGGGATATCTCTGGATAGAAGTGTCATAGAAACATGAGGGTGGGCTCGTTTGACTCGGGGCAGCAAACAGCCAATCCCCAATCACCTCAACACTTCCTAGCCACTCCCTAGCAACCATTGTCGAGCACCTTAGCAACCAAAATCCATAGAGGGATATCTTCATATATAGGCATGTGATATAGGCATGGGAGTCGGTTTATATCATTCATTCTGACAAGCAGCCTTTGGAGTTTCATGATTGGCAGCTGCCAAGCCACTCCCTAGCAACCAAACAGAGTACCCTAGCAACCATTTTGCACGACCAATTTCTCTGCATCAGAAAATCGCATAGAGATGGGGGTTGGCTCTTTTGACTCCTGCTAGCAAACAGGACTTCCTACATGCTACAAATGCTAGCTGTGAATAAGCTACATGCTAATAGCGATTAGCTAAGTGCTAAATCATGCCAAGAAAATACTAAGAACTCCAATAGTAACCGTCTGTGACAACTACGAACCACCTAGTAACACCATAGCAATCAAGTTCAAGTTCCGTTTATTTATAGAGCACATTTACTACCGGCTGACAACCGACCAAAGTGCTGTACAAAAATTTGCAATAAAATATACATTAAAACAAACAATGATCACTTAGGATCAGTGAGTACAACAATCAATTACATATTAAAAGCTGAATAAAACAGATGAGTTTTCAGAGCAGATTTAAACTCAGATAAGGAGGAGGCCATTTTAATTTGGATTGGGAGTTTGTTCCACAACGTGGGGCCCGCTACTTCAAACGCTCTATTTCCCCTATTTTTCAAGCGGGTTCTGGGAATCTGAAGAAGGAATTTGTTTACCGATCTCAGCCCTCGCTTGGGGGTATATAAGTGAAGTAGGTCCGACAGGTATAATGGTGCAAGATTGTTTAGTGATTTGTAGACCAGCAATATAATTTTGTATTCAATTCTATACTGAACCGGTAACCAATGTAGGGATCTCAGAAGGGGTGTAACATGCTCAAACTTTTTACATCCCTTCAGAAATCTCGCTGCTGCGTTTTGAACGACTTGTAGGCGTGAAATTTGAGTCTTAGCAACATCATAATATAGAGAGTTGCAATAGTCCAGCCTCGATGTTATGAAGGCATGGACAGCAACCTCTAAAGAGGCGTTAGAGAGAAAAGATTTAATTTTAGAGAGAGAGCGTAAATAGAAGAAGCTAGAGCCCACTACAGAGGCAATTTGCCTGTCAAATTTCAGACTATTATCGATCATCACACCTAGATTACGCACTTGGGATGAGGTACTCAGGTTTGAGATTTCTAAATTTTGTGAGTTTTGTCTACTGGTTTCGGAGGGGCTAAAAACAATGGCTTCTGTTTTATCTGAATTTAAAAAAAGGACATTTTTTGAGAGCCATGATTTTACGTCGTCCAGACATGTGGATAAACAATTAAGAGCATGCTCATTATCAGAGGTCAGAGGCAGATAGATTTGCATATCATCAGCGTAGCAATGAAAAGAAACGTTGTGTTTCCTAAAGATAGATCCCAAGGTAAGCAGATAAAGAGAGAAAAGAGTAGGTGCAAGGTAGGGGTGGGAGATATTGACAAATATGAATATCTCGATATTTTTTCCCAATATCTCGATATCGATATTCAGACGATATTTTTGCAATCCTTCAAAGAAATGTGTGCAAACTGGCAAAGAAGGTCCAGCTGGTCTTTTGACTTGCTGCATTTGACCTATCATTGTATAGAATTACTAGTACATAAAGATATGAGACATTATTGATTTAAACATGAACCCAGTTACTGTACTAAATATTTATTGTAATACAAGAACAGTGCTTTTTCAGTACACTATATGTACGTAATAAATTAACTTTGTTCTTTGCAAATAGGCGGTTCACAAAATTCACGGTTTGTTTCGATACGATACAGTGATGTACGTTTTCGATACAGCAAAAAGAAAGAAATGCCAGATAAATTTCCTATTTATTAAAATCCATTTTTTTGGGAACTTTTTTTGGAACTTTCTTGGAACTTTTAGTTTTATAAATGGGGGTCATCTTTGAAGGATGAACAAATAATGTTTTGGTCATCATCACATTAAAAATAACATTTAAATATGATAATATTTGAGTTTTGAAGTGCTGGAAAAAGATGTGTGATGTAGGCCTACCTGAAGGCATTTTACCATTTCTGCCAAACTTCCATGGTTACAGTTAGTGTTACTATATTAAATCCATGGTGAATGTTGCTGATCTGTGAACTTAAAGCCTATAACTAGTTCATTCATGGCAAAATGTTTCTCCTGGTTTCAACGTTTGATCCGTTAATAACAGAGAAATGTGAATGCTTCTCACTAGATCTCGCAGTGATGTTATTACTTCAGTGGCGAATTAAAATGTTTTCTCTGGATCTCTTAGCGCTGTGTATAACAGTGTCGCTTCATCACGATTCGGCTCGCGCTGCACTGACATACTGACATTGATGGTCCGAACTGATAAAGTGTCCGTGAAGCACAAAATAATAGCGCAGTTTCGTTCCGCTTTTATTACGTTTGCCCAGAGGTTTGCCACTGATGTTGTGCAACGTTATGGTGGTCGCGCCAGCGCGGATTTTGGTCGGCAGGAAAAAATGGTCCAACGAATCGTTCGGTTTGTATGCGTACCGAACCGAAAGCCTCGTACCGAACGGTTCAATACGAATACGTGTACACCCCTATTTGCAAACACTTCTATTAGTAGACTAACAACAATGTAACTACCCATTTACTAGAAGTTAAGAGAAGCCCTGTTCGGAGGCTATTACGGTGGATCTCTTGGGAAAATGTATTCCATCTTTTGGACTCATCTTTATGCAACGCAATTTTCTAATGACTTCAGTTTTCCGCAAACAACGCATATGTTGCCTTTTCTATAAGCTATTTCATTAATCGTTCATCGGCTTTACTCTTAATGTTTTTGGATTGTTGCTTCAACCTAAGAAACGTCATAACACAGGTATGAACTCTGTAGTTGTATAGCAAATTATTAGCAGTAATTACTCTCGTGCAATTGAGGAACGATCGTGATTTTGTACAAAAAAACATAAAATACAGTCATACAAACCCCATACAGTATTAAATCGCTACATGTCATAGTTTAGAAGGTTATAGTGTGTGCTATTTGTTTTCTCTTTAACTTCCTTCAGCTCTTTTCATGTTTGGGAGGTCGGATTGTACAAATTATGAAATATTCGATATCCCAATTTTGCATATCGTCCAGACAACAATTTGGATATTATCGTCTAAACGATATATCGCACACCTCTAGTGCAAGAACAGACCCATGCGGTACACCACAGGTTAGCTTGCGCGATGATGAATTAGAGTTTCCTATTTTAACTGAAAAAGTTCTATTGGTTAGAAAAGATTTGAACCACTTTAAGACCGTCCCACATAGGACTCCAACCGAGATATGAGAATTTCATGATCGACGGTGTCGAAGGCTGAGGACAGATCTAACATAACTAAAATAACAGAATCTCCCGAGTCAGTAGCCATTAAAATGTCATTTAGGACTTTAACAAGGGCCGTTTCCGTACTATGCAATGTTTTAAAACCTGATTGGAAGGTCTCATAGATGTGATTATTAGTTAAAAACGATTGAAGTTGCAGAGAGACGATTTTTTCCATCACCTTAGAGATAAAAGGTAGAACAGACACAGGCCGAAAATTTGCCAAAATGGTAGGATCCAGTGTAGGTTTTTTTAATACAGGGTTGACTTTTTTAAGCTCTCAGGGATAACCCCTGCTTTCAGACAGTTATTAAGTAAAAATACAAGCCCTGGTCCTACAGTATCAATTATCTGCTTTAGGTAGCGGGGGTGTATAATGTCATGGGGACTCGATGAGCTTTTTAACTTTGTAATTACTTCTTTAAGAGATTGCAGGGATATGCCATTAAAAGTAGTCCAAGAGACCGAAGGAATCTTTAGCAATGTAAATTCACCCTTGGTCACTTGTATTTTAGCTCTAAGATTAGTAATTTTTGTTCCGAAATAATTTACAAAATCTTCGCATAATGCATTGGTCGCATTGTTAAAAATCGATACAGAAGGATTGAGTACTGAATCTATAACCGAAAAAAGAACTCTAAGAGTTTGATGGTGTTTTTCAATCAAGTTAGAAAAGTAGACAGACTTGGCTTTCTTAGCAGCATTCTGATATATCAACAAACAGTTTTTGAGTACACTGTTAGCCCTTACTGTAGAAAAATACCAAATTATACAATATCATACCATTTTCCATTAAAACAGTAATATACAGGAATATACCTACAGGAATATACTGTGAATTAACAGCGTTTAAAGTCTAAGACACTCAGAGGCTGTTTTCCCAATCACACTTTATACCCTCATTCCCTAATCCCTACATTAGTTCACTAATATAGTCCACTTGAATGAAAAGAAGTGAGTGAATTGAGACACTGATGAACACCTGATAAGCAGAATCACTGAAGGACAGAGAAACAAGAACAGAAAAAAAGAGAAACGCAAGAACTACAACTGACTTCCAGCCACACTGAGTGTGAAACCAGTTTAACATAATTTATTTCAAGTTACTGTTGAGAATGAACAGAGATTTAGTTAATAATAAAGTTTGTTGTCACCATGATGGAGATCAGTATTTGCTTTAGTTGGTGTCTTGTACCTTGACTTATAACATTTCTTACATCTCTCTCTCTCTGGCTGCTGTAACAATGAGTTTATAAAGCATATTGTTACGGCAAGAAAAAGTCAAGAGGAAGTTGATCAGGTGGTTTTGGTTTTGTGATGATGTCATAATCATCTATCAGTGAGTTTCTGTTGTTTTTTTGTATGTAAGCTATGAGTTTATGGGTATAAAACCATATTTCTGATCATCTATAGCATGGTATCCAGCAATATTTCTGAATCAGGTCTTCTGAAGAATATTGGAATCATATAGTGCATTAAAATTATATAATCTCCTGCTTGACTCAGTCACACACAGACATCAACAATCAGCGTATGAATCTCAACAATGGTGACAATCAAAAGTTTCATGTTGCAATGCATGCTGGGTTCCAGGATAGTATAAAACTCCCAGCATGCACTGCTGCATGATTAATAATTTAATTACCATTGTTGAGATGCATGTTCTAATTTGTGATATTTCTGTGTTGCTACAAAAAAGTGTAACAGTTATTTTTGGTTATGCATGTGTTGAAAAAAAATGTGCCATTGTTGCTGTGGTTTACAGTGGTGATAATGTAACACTTTTGATTGAGAATAAAAATCTGAATGAGTGAGATTCAACTTCTTAGTGATTGAACAGGCTATATGATGATTTTGTCATCATAGTGCATACAACTGCAAGATTTTACAAACTATGTGTGTGCCTTGAAAAAAACAGCTCACGCAACAAGATTCAACACCTATGTACTAGCATAGCAACCCAACTAAAGCAAACACTGATCTCTATAATGGTAACTTCAAATCAAACATTTTCAATTAAACATCTCAAAAACAACTTCAGTAGATTTTACTGGTTAATAATACGTGTAATAATGTGTTATGGCTGGAAGTCAGTTGTAGTTCTTGTGTTTCTCTATTTTCTGTTCTTGTGTTCCTATTTCCTTCAGTGATTCTGCTTGTTAACAGCAGGTGTTCATCACTAATGCTCAACAATCACTTACATATTCTCTTAATTATCTCACTGCAACACTGAGTCAATGTTACTTTTTACTCTTTGTAGTGTGGATTTTCCTGTGGGGTTGAAAGGGTTAACAGTGTAAGATAAAAAGACACACCCACGACAAGTATTTTAACAGTAATAAACTGTAAGTTATAAAACAGGTTTATACTGGCAACACTGTTGCCAGTAGTTTACTGTAAAATGTAGTTTTTTGGGTCACCATTGTGCTGAAGAGTAGAGCCTGTGCTTCAGTCCAGCAGAAGATCTAAAACATTGATGATTTGTTGCATGTTGCTTTATTTATCAGACAGTGACTGTGTAGTTGCTGGTCCAGTGGAAATATGTTTATACTTGCGTTTTTTAGTGGTTTCTAATGAAAGTTCACAATAACTCTTTGCATTTAATGCATTATACATTTTAAATAATACATTTAAATGACAATTGGTCAATTTAAGGCAGTCGATTTCTGCAAGTGAAATTAGTTTTAAACTCGAGTTTTAATTTAGTGCATTTTACAGTAACAAACTGTATATTACAGTAAAATACTGTAGATTACAGAAAAGAACTGGACAATTAACAGTAAATTACTGGCAACAGTGTTGCCAGTATTTTACTGTAAAAAAACCCGGTAAGGTCTAACAGTGTATATTAAAAGATATTTGCAGTTTGTCTTTCTTCCATTTCCTTTCTGCTTTCCTACATGATTGTCTCAAGGCGCGAATGTCATGATCTATCCAAGGCTCGGATTTACGCTTTGGCTTTAGAGACCTGTAAGGTGCAACATCATTCAGTGTTTCCAACCATATAGTTTTTATAGATGCAAGATGCTGCTCAACATCTAAATCAGATAACAAATACTCATTGGACCAAAAGGAATTATCTCCCTTGTAGCGTTCATTAAAATCCTCGCAAAATCGAGGTGAGTACACACGGACCTGTTTAATGTCAGAGACAGTTCTGTAAGGGATTACGGGGAGAGACATTTTAAACATGATAGGAAAATGATCAGAAATCAGAGATTCAATCACTTCCATATTAATTATAGACAATCACCCAGAATAACTTAGCAACCACCCTGAACACCCTAGCAACCGCCTAGAAACGTCATAGCAACCACCCAAAATGCACTAGCAACCACCCAGAACACCCTAACAACGCCCTAGCAACCATTCAGAAGAACATAGCAACCGCCCAGAATACCTTAGCAACCACCTAGCAACACAAAAAACATGCTAACAAGATGCTAATCATGCTAGCATTATGATAGCAACATGCTAATCATGCTAACATTATGCTAGCAACATGCTAATCATGCTAACATCTTACTAAAACATGTTAGCCACATGCTAATTATGTTAGGAACATGCTAATCGTGCTAGCATCTTGCTAAAAGCATGCTACCATCATGCTAATCATGCTAGCATGATGCTAGCAACATGCTAATCATGTTAATATCTTATTTAAAGAATGTTAACATCATGCTATTAACATGCTAATCATGCTAACAACATGCTAATTTTGTTATCATCTTGCTAAAATCTAGCTAACCGCACCCTAGCAACCGAGTGGCGAGTTTTGCCACTGCAAGCACCATTCACATTTCCTTCTGGATATGTGTGTGTGTGTGTGTGTGTGTGTGTGTGTGTGTGTGTGTGTGTGTGTGTGTGTGTGTGTGTGTGTGTGTGTGTGTGTCACAGTGTCTGGTTTGTGTTCCCCGGGTGTCAACTAGAGGTCTCTCTCCCTTACTGTCACCATTCATTCTGGAACTGCATTTCCCGCGATCCTTTGTCTGTTCTTATCACTCATCATTGCACGCAGCTGTTTCCCATTACATTGTTTGGTTCTGTGTATAAATACCCTTTCTGTTTCAGTCCATGTCACGGAGTCGTCATATATTGTCACCACACTTCTGAGGTCTGTCTCTAGTCTGTTCTTGTTTTGTTTATTGTTGTTTTGTATTTTGGATTGCTAACATGGATTTTGAACCTTGCCTGGATGACGACGAATTGGATTACGCTTTAATAAATAACTACCATCATACTGCTTTTGGATCTACCTATTTTCCTGTGTGTGTGTGTGTGTGTGTGTGCGTGTGTGTGTGTGTGTGTGTGTGTGTGTGTGTGTGTGTGTGTGTGTGTGTGTGTGTGTGTGTGTGTGTGTGTGTGTGACGTCATAACCCTTTACTGGTAGTTTAGGATTAGTTGTGGGGGAGGTTGGGATCTGTGGGATTAGGCGATCAGATAACGACGATCGA
Source organism: Phoxinus phoxinus (assembly GCF_949152265.1). Taxonomy (NCBI): domain Eukaryota; kingdom Metazoa; phylum Chordata; class Actinopteri; order Cypriniformes; family Leuciscidae; genus Phoxinus; species Phoxinus phoxinus. Next base: position 48,026,300 of record NC_136876.1, read on the forward strand.
AGCGAAACTCTTGATGTCATATCCATATTATTCTGCAAGCAGAGTTTTATATAAATGTGCTAGACGTCCACTCTATAAACCACTATTGGTCAGAAACTAGAATGATAACAAAGTGCAGTAAATGTTAAAACTATTTGTGTTAAAAACCAGTGTTTATGATTATGTTACCAGTTTGTTATCAATATAGAGTCGTTTTTGAACCGGTAAAATAACTGAAAGTGAATGACACCGGAAGCCAGAAAAATCACAAATGTTTGTGTCGTCTTTTTAAAACATTTATAGTGTAGTTTAACTCCATAGTGTAGGTTTATTCTAAATAAATAACGTGATTTCAACAGATCAGCGTCTACGTTCCCTCCAGCTTCCTCGACCCCAAAATAGTTTCCCTATGAAAACAAAAGACACTATATTAAAAAGTCCACAATAACATCAATCATCACATAAACACTGTTGCCTGAGTGAACACAAACCTGAAAGCTTTAGCTTGTTTCTGGAACAATCTCAGCTTCTCGATCTCTTCTGACAGTTTCCTCAGATCGTCCCCCTCAAACGCTGGAAGCACCGGATCCTTTATTCGTGGAAATACAAGAATCAACACATTTCATAACAAAGAAAATGCCTTTGAGCGTGTTGAACAGCACACACTCCTGCAGTGTCGTGATATAACAGAAGTGTTGAGCTCATATACTCACTTCTCTGCCCGGGTCTGATAGCAGTTTTCTGATCAGATCCGGATCCGTGTTTTCAGGAGCCTGATGGAATCGGCCTCCGGTCTTATGTGCCAGACACTTCAGAAACTCACCGCCAGATCTGTTCAGAAACATTGAACTGATCAAATCACACTCTTACACACACTGTGACATATGTGACCCTGGACCACAAAACCAGTCACATGGGTCAATTTTCTGAAATTGAGATATACATTATCTGGAAGCTGAATAAATAAGCTTTCAATTGATATATGTTTTTTTTAGGATAGGACAATATTTGGTCACGATACAACTATTGAAAATCTGGATTCTGAGGGTTGAAAAAAAAACGAAACATTTGAGAAAATCTCCTTTAAAGTTGTGCATTTATGTTATTTGTGCTGCATTGACTCACAAAAATAAATGTTTTATATATTTACGGTAGGAAATTTACAAAATATCTTGATCTTTACTTAATATCCTAATGATTTTTGGCATAAAAGAAAAATCTATCATTTTGACCCATTCTCTCGCTATTGCCACAAATATACCCGTGTGACTCGAGACTGGTGTTGTGGTCCAGGGTCACATATACATTCAAAGCAACATTAGTTGTGGTCCGCTTTAGACATTCTGCTAACTTCAAGCAACTATGTCAACTTATTCCACTAACCCGAGCCCTAACCTAACAGTTTACTAACACTCTATGAGAGGTACTTGAGATGTAGTTGACAAGTTATTAATAGTTAGTAGAATGTCTAAAGTGGACCATCGAAATAAAGTGTAACGGCTGAAACTTCAGTAGAAGTTTTTTTGACATACAGAAAGCTTTGTTCATATAAACTCTAAGTTTAAACTGCATAAGATCTGGGGTACGTTTACACGACAACAATGTAATAATGCAAAAGTTTTTCCTTTGCGCTTTTGAAACTTTTTAAGTACAGACGACAATGTTGTCAAAATGATCCCCATTCACAACGACTAAAAACGCTGTATTATTCATGCCAGGCCAGTAGATGGCGATGTCACTTTATAAAGAAACACTACACATCTATAGACCGAACACATAATACACATTTTTCACAGTTTTCACAAATTCACATTTTTGTAGATTACATGAAAAAAACTTGCACTTTGAAACCAGTTTCAAAGTTTGTGTTTCCAGGCCCCTAAAATGCTATTGTCGTGAATGTCAATTTTTTTTGATAATAATAATAATAATTCATTAATTTTATATAATTATATTTTTTTTTTCTCGACACTCAAAGCGCTTTACATAGAAGGGGGAATCTCCTCAACCACCATTGGATGATACCATCTAGCTGGCTGTTAACATTGCAAGGATGTTGTGATAGTCTTAGAAGCATCAGTGAGAATGGCTGGAAAAAAATAATCACCCGCCATATGTCACTGATTTTATGTGTTATTATGACTCACTACTAAATAGACATTATTCCAATCTAATAAAAAAAACACTTATTCATAAAAAGACAAAATCGGTAGCCAAAGTAGCATTTTCTGTGATGAAAGCAGACAAAACAATGTCCTGAATCTTGACCAAGGATCAATAAGGCTTGTTCACACCAAGAACGGTAACTATAGCGATAACTATATTAGCGTCCACACCAGCGGACCGTATCGTTCGGTTTATTTTAAGCACGTGTTTTTATGTCACTTTAAATGCTTGAGGTCGTTACAGCAGGATGGATTCTGATTGGCTGTCAGTGTTTTTATCGTTCATCATCTGGATAAAATTGCTCTGAAAGTGATTACAAAGATATTGTTTCTCTGTGCCGTTGTCTCTATAGTCGAGGTGTGAACGCTGCTATTCTTTAATATTGAGAATGATTTTCAGAACTATATCTTTATGGTTATTGTGGTTGGTGTGAACGGGCGTTTATAGTTGACCTGTCATGGCGTTTGAGTGCGACGGTGTGGACGGTGAAGCTCTTCTCTCGTCTCAGGGTCTCGATCTCTCTCAGTATTAGACTGTGACTGGAGTCACTTCCTCCATCACAGATCAGATACAGACCAACATCATCTGACAAACCACAGCCGGCCTGAGCAAAGAAGCATTACACACAGTCACACTAACACTTAAACACAAGAACACCCGAGGCTCTGTTTACAGCTGGTGTTAAGATGCGTGATGGTCAATCGGATCACAAGTGGACGACACTAAATACAGGTGTAAACGGGTCTGAAATGTTTTGAGCTTGTCCACTTTCCACCACTTCCAGAGGGAGTCAAAAACACATTCAACCGGATGCTTTCATAGTGTAAACGCTCATGTGGTCGAATGTGTTCAAACAGCCACAAAAGATCGTCTTCTCTCCGTCTAGTGACTTAATGCTAAACATTATGAGAAGAGCTCTAGACAAACGGGGTTTAAACTTTGTCGGCTAGAGATCCAAGATTTGAAGATGAAAAACATACCAAACACAATGTTCTCTCTCCATTCCTGATTTCTAACACACACAAGTTAGTTTCTACACTGTAAAAAAATTCTGTAAAAAAACGGCCAAATTTTACAGTAACATACTGTTTTTCATTAAAACAGTAATATACCGTAAATAAATGCCTTCTGGGTGATATTTGTCGTTTTCGAGAAACTAGCCTACAGGAATATACTGTGAATTAACAGCGCTCAAAGTCGACACTCAGAGGCTGTGTTCCAAAATCACACCCTATACCCTCATTCACTATTGCCTAGTTCACTAATACAGTCTACTTGACTGAGTGAATAATTTCATAGTTAATTCAGTTAATTTTCTAAGTTAATTGAGACACTGAGGAACACCTGCTGTTAACTATCAGAATCTCCTCTATCAGAACAAGAGGAACAGAAAAATCTTAGCAAAAGATCTTAGCAGAGGAGGATTAAACAACTCAACAAAAAGCATTACCAGATTCACTTATTACTAACCTGACTTTATTTACATCTACAGAAGGACTTATTGAAAGGTGGCAGAGGTTTAATGTCATTTTATTTTCATTTGATGTTACCATGATGGTGATCAGTGTTTGCTTTAGTTGTGCTCTTGACCTTTAAACATTAGTTTTTCTTTGGCTGCGGTAGCTGTGTCTTAAAAAATACATTTGCTATGGCGAAAAAGCTGAAAGAATACAGTATCATATGATTATGGCTGTTTGATAATGGTCTCAATCATCATATAATGGCCCAATTCACTGATCTCATTTGTTGTCTAATAATATTATTGATGTTTTATATTTTTGATTTTGGTGTTGTTGTGATTTTACAGAATTATATTTTTCTGAAATTTGGCATTTAGAAAATATGACTGATTTTAAAAAGTTTATACTAAGAACATTTTGAATTTTCAGATCAGCTAGACACACACACAGACATCAATAATCGGAATATGAATCTCAACAATGGTGACAATCAGAAGTTTTATGCTGCAATGCATGTTGGGTACCAGCATAGTACAAAAAAATCAGCCACCACTCCCAGCATGCATTGCAGCATGAATAAATTATGCAGCTGAATTGTCTGGTTATTTTCTTTAATTTGTACTTTTTGCTTTTATTTTTGCTGTTGGTTTTGTATTGACTTTTAGTAGCGTATTCTGTGATGTTCAGATTTTATGTTATCTTTTTTGTTGATTGTCACCATTGTTGAGATTCATTGGCTGATTCTTGATGTCTGTGTTTGTCTAACTGAAACCATAGTTCAACAATTTTTTATGAATTATGAGTTTAAAAATCCTTCACAACCGATTGCATAGCACTGCTTGGTCTTTTGCGTTAGTTTCACAGTGTAGTAATATTAAATTAAACTGTGTTATAAAACACATTTTTGATAAGTAATTAGAAACTGATTGAGATCAGAGAGACAAACATTATGTGATGAGGTAATATTCAAAACATAACCAGCAACACCTGATCTCAGTTTTGTTGGCTTTGCTTCTGCCACAACAAATGTGTTTTATACATACACAGTTAAAGCAGCCAAATAAAAACTAAAGTTAAAGTCAAGGGTCAGGAGCCCAACTAAAGCATACACTGATCCCCATAATGGTAATGTCAAATGAAACAAAACAACATCTAAACCTCTGTTAATTCTCAATAGAAATTTCAGTAGACGAAAAAATGAATTAAGTCAATCTGGTTAATAATAAGTGAAGCTGGTAATGCTATTTTTTAGAGTTGTTTAATCCTTCTCTGCTGAGATCTTCAGAGATTTCATGTCTTCTGTGGCTGAAGTAAGTTGTAGTTGTGTTTCACTTTTTTATCTTGTTGTTGTTTCTCTGTCCTTGTCAGGTGTTCATCACTAATGCTCAATCATCAGTTAATTAATCACTGAATTATATAATTAACTTCAACACTGCTTCAGTGTTACTCCAACACCCTGTAGTGTGGACATACAAGTGTTCATTTAAAACTGAAGATTTTGCAGTGGGGTTTAAAGGGTTAAATGTGTCAAATAAAAAAAAACAGAGTGAAGTGTAATTTAACGGTAATCAACTGTAAATTAATTTACGGCATAAAACTGTAGAAAAACAGCATTTTACTGGCAACCACAGCTGCCAGTAGATTACCGTAAAATCAAGGAAAAACAGCAATTTTCTGTAAAATTTACCAGTCAGGTTTACTAAACAAAATAAGTTAATTTCACTGAAATATTAGTAAAAGTTCATAGAAAAAAGTTTTGCGAAGTCAATAACTGATAAAGAGAGTAAATATTCAACTGAAGTGTTTTTTTGTGTTTTGCACAAGATGATACAGGAGAGATCGTTTAGTTTAATTAATGAGTTTTGTGGGTCACCATTGTGCTGGAGAGTAGAGCCTGTGCTTCAGGCAAAGATGAGCAGAGTAACACTGATGTTATGCTGCCCGTTGCTTTATTTAAACGCAGGAACTGTGTAGTTGCTGATGCAGTGACAATCTCGCGTTGCTAAATACTTTAGCACATACATGTGTGCTACTGTTCGCTAAATGCTAACTGCAAAGATTTTAGTTAATGTCATGTTTGTAATTCATTCACGATTACACATTAGATGTTTGCAGTATTATATTAAGAGATATTCATTTTCAGTGGACTCAAAGTAAGTTCACAGTACTATCAGTATAAATACTCGTTTTTAAACTTGAACTGTTTGAAGCAATCGGTTTCCCAAATGATACAAGTTACCTTCCATTGTATTTTTACAGTAACATGCTGTAAAAAAGGAGAGCTGTATAATAACGGTAGAGGCCTGTAAATTAACAGTACTTTGCTGGCAACCACAGCTGCCAGTAGATTACTGTTATTTTACAGCGCAATTTTTTACAGTGTAGTTTTTTTATAGAGCACATTTAAAAACGCTATACACAGAGAAAATAGAGCTAATAGAAATTAGTAACACAAGTAATACTAAACACAGTTTAAAACAGAACAATCATTATAAGCTAAACGCAATAGAAAATAAATACGTTTTGGGACATGACTTGAACTCAGAGAGAGAGGAAGTCGATCTAATATACAGTGCGAGCTTGTTCCACAGTGTGGGGTCAGCCACTTCAAAAGCTCAGTTACCCCTTGATTTTAGCCGGCTTCTAGGTATTGTCAGGGAACAGAGGGGTCCAGAGACGAAAGCAGGTAATTTCTTTTAATGGATAAATTAGGCAACGCCACTCAGGCTAAATAAACAGAAAGTCTCTTCATAAAAGGTAATTGAATGGTGTTCCGCTGCTCTTTCAAACGAGTACAGATGATCTCAGCCGGAGAGCCGGATGGCTCTTGAGCGGCGAGGTAGGGACCGCAGGTGAGACGAGGAACCCTCTGATATACTCCACGGAGAAGACTGGATACAGCACAGAAGCGGTAAACACAGCAGTAGATAACGGCGACGCTTACAGACAATCAAGACAAGACAGGACAGGACAGGACAAGGGATAACTTCAGAATAGTAACGGTAGGTAGCAGTCATAAACGTGCATGAAGATCAAACAATAATCCGACAATACAGACAAGAAAGAGAGAACTAGATATAGCGTGGACATAAGGGGAAGATAGAGAACAGGTGTGTTGATGAGATAAGCATGAGAGCCAGCTGACGGTAATGAGAGGAAGAGACAATGCGTGAGAGTGAAAGGAAAGAGAAGGTATGACATAATATGACCAGCAGAGGGAGGCAGAGGGAAGAAAACAGAGAAGGAAAGAACCAGGATCATGACAGTACCCCCTCCTGAAGAGGAAGAGGAAGAGGGCTGACGGGAGCGAAAAAAGTCGTCAATGAGCGAGCGGTCCAGAACGTCCCGGGAGGGGATCCAGCATCTCTCCTCAGGACCATAACCCTCCTAATCGATGAGAAATTGATGACCCCTCCGCCTGGGGCGAACGTCGAGCAGTTTGCAAACTCAGTAGACGGGTGAGCTTTCGACACGGACCGGGGACATGACAGGACGAGGTGGGGCGCGAATAATGTTTCAAACAAGAAACATGAAATACAGGATGAACACGTCGGAGATAACTTAGAATATTTTGGGATATGTTTAAGTTTTGGGATATGACTTGAACTCAGAGAGAGAGGAAGTCGATCTAATATACAGTGCGAGCTTGTTCCACAGTGTGGGGTCAGCCATTTCAAAAGCTCAGTTACCCCTTGATTTTAGACGGCTTCTAGGTATCTGAAGGAGAAGTTTCGTTTCAGATCTAAGACTTCTAGTGGGAGAATATAAATGGAGTAAGAGAGATTTATCGGTAACCAATGCAGGGATCTCAAAAGAGGGGTGGCATGATCAAATTTCCTCTTTCCCTTCAGGAATCTCGCCACAGCATTTTGAACAACCTGTAAGCGTGCCATTTGGGACTTTGATACACCAAAATAAAGGGAGTTGCAATAGTCCAAGGGTGAGGTAATAAGAGCATGGATCGCAATCTCCATCGAGCGCTTGGGAAGATAAGATTTGATTTTCGCTATAGAGCGAAGATAGAAAAAGCTGGAATGACAGCACTAATTTGCTTATCGAATTTGAGGGAACTATCTAACATCACACCTAAATTCCGTACTTGGGGAGAGATAGATCCAAGGTCATGATCATGTCTTGGCCTGGTTTCTGAGGGGTTAAAAACAAACTTATGTTTTGTCTGAGTTAAAGAATAGGAAATTCTTGGCAAGCCAAGCTTTTACCTCCTCAAGACATGCTGTCAGACTGTCTAGAGCGCTCTTATTTTTCCTAGACAAAGGCATATAAATCTGCATTTCATCAGCATAACAGTAAAATGAGACATTGTTTTTCCTAAAAATAGAACCCAGAGGAAGAAGATAGAGAGAGAGAATAGGACAGGAGCCAAGACAGAACCCTGAGGCACACCGCAGGATAAAATTCAGAGGGATGAGGAGAAACGTCACATTTTTACAGAGAATCGTCTATTAGTCAAAAAAGATTTGAACCAGCTTAAAACCTCGCCGCCTAGACCAACGCAAGACTCCAGCCGAGAGACGAGAATCGCATGGTCGACAGTATCAAAAGCAGAAGACAAATCTAACATTAAAATGACGGAATCTCCCGAATCTGTAGCCATGTAAATTTAATTGAGAACTCTTATAGAGTGGTTTCTGTGCTGTGCAGAGTTTTAAACCCGACTGAAACTTGTCATTTAAGAAGGTCTGAAAGCTGTATAAAAAAAAAAAAAATCCAATACCTTGGAAATTTAACCCCTCCACCCGGGTCCTTCTCACCACGCTCTGTGCGTGTCTCGAATCCGGGTCTCCGGCATGAGAGTCAGGCGTTCTAACAAGGAGGCTAAAGACTGCAGCCTCTAGCGTCTGTCGCTAGAGCGGCTATTGAGATCAGAGGAGTGAGGTTTACTCGTACAGCGACTACTAGCTGGCCTCCGTTACAGAAATAAACGGCACAATGGATAAAGGACAAAAGTTTGATAAGATAAAGGCATCAAGTGAGGGTTTCTTTAGTATGGGTGTAATTGAGGCAATTTTCAAACTCAAGGGTATAGTCCCTTCAAGCAAGGATTTATTCAATAACGACACCAACCCAGGGCCGACAGTATCAAATAATTGTCTCAGATAACAAGGATGTAAAGTCTCATACGTACAAAAGGAAGGTTTAAGTTTAAACATTACTTCCTTTACAGAATGTAGAGAGACAGGATTGATCAGAAGGTGGGTGGACTCATCTCTGTTGGTATTTCATGATCGGGGACTCGAATTTGGGCTCTCAAATTAGAAACTTATTGCCCAAAATCCCCACAGAGTGCCAAAGACGGGCAGCGAAGAGAGTTTATATGGGAAGTTAATGACAGAAAAATATGCTTTTGGGGTGTGGTGATGTTTCTCAATTTAGTAAAATAGGAAGCCGTAGCTTTCTTAACAGCATTCTGATTTAACAATATAACAATACAATAATAAGTGTGTGGTGTTTGAAACAGGAGCAATAGAAAGCTGAGGAAGAGACATTTGAAATAAAATAGGAAAATTATCAGAAATAGCTATTTCAGTAACAGATTGTCACGATACATACACAGGAGAAGACAGATCCAAGCGCAGTATGTTTATTTAAATGTAATCCAAAATCGTAGTATCCAGGCATGGGTCAAAATCCAAATAAGCAGTCCAACACAATAAACAAAACAAGAACAAACCAGGAAACAGATATCGGCAGTGTAGTGACAAACCATAAGGACTCTGTGACAAACACTAGAACAGACAGGGTATATATATACAAACACAAACACTAACAAGGTGACGGGAGACAGCTGTGTGCAATGAACCAATGATGAGTGCAGATCGTGGGAAATGTAGTTCATACTGTGAATGACACCGTGGGGAAGGAGGACCTCTAGTGGACACCCGGGATACACAAACCAGACACTGTGACACTGATAAGACAGAATTTGATCCAACATGTGTCCATGAATATGTGTGGGATAATTAACCCACTGCTGAATGTTGAAAGAGTCAATGATGTTTAAAAACTCAGAGGTTAACCGCTTAGAAGGGCAACATATATGTACATTTAAGTCACCTAAAATAAGGATGCCATCGTATTTAGTGATCAAGTCACCTACAAATTCTGAGAACTCCACTATGAAGTCTTTGATTAAGTGCGGAGGCCAATAGATAAACTAATACCACGGGTTCAGGCCAGTTCAAAAGTAAAACAAGGGCTTCAAAACTTGGGAGAGTGGAGGTATATAGCAGTCGACATCGAGGTCTAAACGACTCTTTAACAATGGTGGCTAGTCCACCGCCTCTGCCTGATGGTCGCGGGACGTTGTAATAATAATAGTCGGCTGGAACAAGTTAAAAAAATGGACTAAGGTCCGCTACCTTCATCCAAGTCTCGGTAATAAACAGAAAGTCCAGATCATGGTCTGTGATGAACTCCTTGAGGAAACTAAAGAAACTAAAGCTGCTGATCTCCGTGTTTTTCCGTCGTCTCCGATCGTGTTCATATGCAAATTGCGTGAGCTTATTTCGTCCATTAGATGAAAAGATCTGAAAAAGCCCATACCCTTCTTTGAGGAAATCAAAGGACAGAAGGGGTTGAAAGTGGACAAAAGATGTGTCTACCTCGTCTACTTGTGATCCGATCCACCAAAACACATCTTAATACCAGCTGTAAACAGGGCCTGGGTGCAGGAGAAGAGCTGAGTCGAGCACACACTGCTGCCATTGACCAATCCCGAAGATGTTTTCCAGAAAGCCATGTGATAACAGTGTGTATAAAGGCTGTTATTGTGAGAGTACCTGCAGCGCCTGCAGTGTGTGTGAAGGCCCGTGTGAAGTGAGCCGACTCAACCACTGCACTGCCTCCACACACTGATCCTCACTGGACTCCACCAGCGCCGGCTGCCACACACACACCCCTCCAGAGAACGCCAGCACGGTAAACCTGACACACACACACACCAGCAAACTTACTAACCATGAAAGAAGGCTAGGATAGGACATTTTCAGGTGTATTTTGAACCCATTTCACATTTCTGGTGTCTGGTGAACTGTGGAAATGTGTCATTAGAGATCTTGTCCACACTAATACATTTTTGTTTGAAAACGCTCTCCAAAATGGATAACTTTGAAAATGCCGTTCTCGTGTTGTAGTGTGAACTGTGAAACCGAAGGTATTTAAAAACGATGACACAAGTTTAGTCATGTGACGCATATTGAACCCATAGATATTCATGTTTATAGCGGTATTGTGCCTGTTCCCTCACCTGACGCTGTTGGCATGCAGCTGATCCCAGATCAGTGCGGTCAGTCCCTTCTGGAGTTCAGGGAGGAACGGGGCCATTGACCCAGACACATCCAGCAGAACACACACGTCCTTCTCCAGCACGGATCCGAACATTCGCCGGCTGCCTGCTCACACATGAGAGATACACACGGCAGGAGAAAAACACAGTGAGCTTCTGTCTCCTGCGAACTATCCTACGGGAACAGCCTTTGAGCCCTTCAAATAATGCCTGTGCAAAAGAGCACTATGTTTTGGAACAGAGCCGTACTCTAATTTTTTTGCGTTTGGTACTTATATGATCCACATATGTGACCCTGGACCACAAAACCAGTCTCGAGTCGCACGGGTATATCTGTGGCAATAGCCAAAAATACATTGTATGGGTCAAAATTATAGATTTTTATTTTATGCCAAAAATTATTATGATATAAAGATCATTTTCCATGAAGATATTTAGTAAATTTCCTACTGTAAATATATAAAACATGTGTTTGTGTGAGTGAATGCAGCACAATCGTGAACATAAATGCACAACTTTAAAGGAGATTTTCTCAATGTTTCGATTTTTTTGCACCCTCAGATTCCAGATTTTCAATAGTTGTGTCTCGGCCAAATATTGTCCTATCCTAACAAACCACACATCAATGGAAAGCTTATTTATTCAGCTTTCAGATTATGTATACATTTAATTAAATTGAATATAAAATTAATTTTAAAAAATTTACCCATGTGACTGGTTTTGTGGTCCAGGGTCACATCTACCACCAACCTGATCTCAGGAGAAAAAAGAAAATCTCAGATGATGTGATTCCCATGGACATGTATGATTTTTAGTAAAAAAACTAAACAAAAAGCAAAGCATGAGGGTCCACTCCAATCTGATTTTACGAAAATATATGAATGAGACTGTACGAATTCATATGAATTAGCCACCAATTTGCCAAAACATGAAACAGTTGCTAACTGCAGCGAGAGAAACACATGATCCTCAGTTATTTCTTCTGTAGTTTATTACTGTTTAATTTCAATTTTCCCTTTCAGATATCTTAGTAATCATTATAAATTAGGTATCATTCAAAATACCTATGAAAAACATTTCATAACTGGACATAGCCTGGGAAAACCCAGACCACTTCCGGCAAATTTAGATTTGCTCTGCAAGTGGGTCTGGCAAAGAGCCCATTGAAACCCATTTCCAATCCGCCGAAATCGCGGCACCAATCAGAAACGTTTTACACGATGACGACAGAGCAGAGACGGTGACGCAGATTTTGTACATTACAGACATGGATGCCGCTGTGGAACATCACAACATCACTCGTTCGAATCAGCTATCGCGTCTGTTTCAAGCGATTTAAAATGGTCATTTTCGTTAACACAAACAGAGAATTGCTGAGAGTCTCGAGATGTTTCTTCGTCGCTCTGCATACGTCATGTCATTCATCGCTCTGATTGGTTTTTAGATCTTTCCGACGTCCGTTGGTGACGCCCCTGTGGAAATGAATTGTCTATGGAGCTTTGCCAGACCCTTACTCAGTTACAACTGAGAGTGGTCTGGGTTTTCCCAGGCTAAACTGGACAGTGAGTTGCTATGAAAATGGCAGTTTAAATGTATGGTATTTAGCGGGCTCAATGTTGTACAAACAACAAAACTTGATTAGGCATATGGCCTTGATTTTATTTTGTCAAATATAAATGAATGCATAATGAAGAGAAACTGACTTTAGGATTCAGCAGAACAGCTCATTTCTCCATATAGAGCTATAAGGCCATCTAGTGGCAAGAGTCATGAAATATAATGTTATATTATTATTTTTCCACAAGAGGTCGGCAAAGACACACAATGTAAGATATTTTGAGCTGAATTAAAAGGTTTAGGCATGAAATTGTGAGTTATTTTGAATTTAAAGGTGCTGTATGGAGTTTTCAGCGGCATCTAGCGGTGATGTTTCAGATTGCAACCAATACTTTTACAAGCGAGTGCTCGTGCGCGTGCTTTTCTTTTGTTTTTTATTATTATGTGGAGTTTGTGTTGGAGTCTGTGTTGTGCTAGTCGTTTCCTAGTATTAGCAGACTCCATGTCATAAAGTTGCAGTGTCGTCGCTGTTGAGTGCAAAGTCAGTAGACGAGGCGAGAGGCGATCACATAGAAATAGGAATACTTGCTTTCAGAGGTAATAGCAAAACCCGCCAAGTGGATAATTTTATTGTGAGATTACAACCCCTTCACACACAGGTAATAAAAAATGGATTCATTTTAGTAGAAAAACTCCATACAGCACCTTTAAGTTGAAAGAATGTGAGGAATAGGCTTAAATTACTATTTATAATTATGTATTGATAATATCTAAATCTAGTCATTTAAAGATACATAAAATAAAAAATAAAAGTCTCCAATAATATTGCATTAAAATTTTTAAAATATGATCAAAATTAAATAAAATTAGTATGAAAAACAAGGGCTTCGGGTCATTTTGACTCGCGTGGGAAAGATGTGTTACAAAGCTTTCGTGAATTCTATTTATATTCAGATTTATGCTCAAAATAGGGGTGACGGTTAACAAACAAGACTATTCCACCTCGCAAAGTTTTTCATATAAAAGCAAGCACACAATCATATTTGACATTCCTCCCAGGAAGAGTTAAATAAGAGCGGCAGCTGTGTTTAAGTCACTTCAGAGAGAGTGTGTGTGATGAACACCTGTACTGTACCTGTCAGTAACCACTCCAGTCGTCTGCTGTATCGCTGCATCAGTTTCTCCGTCTGACTGAGGTAGTGCTTTAACTCTCCAGGAGTCAGATGCAGGTGTTTCACAGCCCCCTATGAGGAACATGCAGACAAACCGTACACTAAACATGCAGAACACACACATTCTCAGTATGACTGGTGTTACACTGGGCTCACATTGAGGTGGACACTAGGGAATATGCCGCAGTATTTAGCAGACACTCTCTTCTGGACGGACCGCACCAGTTTGTTGTGATGGCAGCATTCAGGTCCAGATATCAGTTTGTGAAGGTCCAACTTCAGATTCTTTATACCAAACCTTTTCAGCCACTTAAAGAGCACACACACACAAAATCACACACACACTGATTTAATAATCTATCGATTTTTAGTGTAGTGTAGAAAAAGGTCAAAGCACAAAGTCCCTCCAGCGGGAGTAATTCTGTCATTGTCACTGTTTTTAAACTCCCAAAACGCCTCCATTGTAGCCTTGATTTTCTTCCGGGAACGAACACGTCACAATATTCCTCAGTTCAATAATTCATACGCTAAATAAAGGGGCGGGGCCTGGTTGAGTTAGTTAGTAGTATGTTGAAACTGGTGGTTATGGTAATTAGGGGCGGGGCATTTCCCAAACACGCTTGAAGCGCTTGACCAATCACAACACACTGATCCAGCCGACCAATCAGAGCACAGTGTGCTTTTCAGAAGGAGGGGCTTCATAGAGACAGGAACTAAACAGGATACTGACAGACTGGGAAGAGAGGCGCTGCAACAATGGAGAATATGAGAAAAATTATGTGTTTTTAAACATTCAAGCATAAAAACCTATTCTAGTACAGCCTAAAAACAAAATCAAGACTTTGTAAAAGGGCATAATATACCCCGTTTAAATCTGCTGTGTGTAATTTTGTACGGATATTAAAATACTTTGTATTATCCCTCCTATCACTTATGCTAAGGCGTTCTGAGTGTTTGCAATGGGGTTTCTTATTTCTGTAGGTTTCTAATTGCTTGCTAAAGAGTTTAGAGTGATTTCTAGTGTTGCTAGGAAGTTATTAAGGCAATATAGAAAGAAAGAGAGAGAGACAGATGAAACATTTGACCATCTGCCACATGAAAAGTTAGCTACTAGGTCAGAACAGAAACCCAGCTAACAGGGAACACTCTCAGAACTTTTGCTAAAGTTCCCGAAAGGTTCTCTCAAAGTTATGAGCAAACCTTCTTCCAGTGACATCAATAGAACTTTCGTTCAAAGTTATCTGGACTTTAATAATGTTCTCAAAACTTTAGAGCAGAAACATTATTTATACAAGGGTCATGGAACTTTTTCTGAAATGTTTTAGTTTTTAAAATGTTACTATGCGTTTCAGAATGTTCAGAGAACATTCAAAATAACGTTCCCATTATGTTTGCAAGATTTAATTATTGTATGGAATATTGATGGAATGTTTCCTTTAACGTTCATATAACCAGTAAAAAAAACTGTTTACAATATTTAAAAAAATGTATGTTTTGAATGTTCAGAGAACATTCAGAAATGTTGTTTTCACAACCTAGCGAAACGTTTTTAGAACTTATTTTGTTAGCTGGGGATAGTGTAGAATTGGGAAAAATTAGGCATTTTTATTTAGAAAAATAACAGGATGGTTCATAAAGTATAGTACCTGTTTAGTTGAACAGATGTCTTCATGTTTTGGCAGTTTAATGGTGTTGATAGACTTACGCACACTCTTGGGTTTTGGATATTTCTTGAAGACAACACCTAGATAAGGCAATCAATGCAATATTACACAACATGAACCAGAAATGCATATGAGATATGGATAATGTATATATCACATGTTTACATGTTTCTGACTATGACAAGCCAAACATGGAAAATCCATTTCCACTAACCGAAGTTGCCGTTTTCCATGAAGAAGACCGACTGAGACACAATGGTTCTCCTCTGATCCGCAGACTTTGACGGCCCAGCTGGTGTGCTGAAATCAGCTGACTGGACTGGGGAAAAGAGACTAAAAATAAATACTCTGAAAGAAATGAATGCACCGTGATTCACATAAATAGCCCAGCGTTTAGTCTGAGAGGCAATCAGAGGATGTTTTAGACCGAGACAAATATAGACACTGACATGCTTTCAGAATCGGACGTGCATAGAATGAGTTGCTTTACCTGGAGCAATATAAAGTAAAAGTATATAATTATATATATATATAGTGGGGAGAACAAGTATTTGATACACTGCCGATTTTGCAGGTTTTCCTACTTACAAAGCATGTAGAGGTCTGTCATTTTTATCAGAGGTACTCTTCAACTGTGAGATACGAAATCTAAAATCCAGAAAATCACATTGTATGATTTTTAAATAATTAATTTGCATTTTATAGCATTACATAAGTATTTGATCACCTACCAACCAGTAAGAATTCCGGCTATCACAGACCTGTTTGTTTTTCTATAAGAAGCCCTCCTGTTCTCCACTCATTACCTGTATTAACTGCACCTGTTTGAACTCGTTACCTGTATAATAGACACCTGTCCACACACTCAATCAAACAGACTCACACCTCTCCACAATGGCCAAGACCAGAGAGCTGTGTAAGGACATCAGGGATGCAATTGTAGACCTGCGACCTGCACAAGGCTGGGATGGGCTACAGGACAATAGGTAAGCAGTTTGGTGATAAGGCCACAACTGTTGGCGCAATTATTAGAAAATGGAAGAAGTTCAAGATGACGGTCAATCTCCCTCGATCTGGGGCAGCATGCAAGATCGCACCTCGTGGGGCATCAATGATCATGAGGAAGGTGAGGGGTCAGCCCAGAACTACACGGCAGGACCTGGTCAATGACCTGTAGAGAGCTGGGACCACAGTCTCAAAGAAAACCATTAGTAACACACTACGCCGTCATGGATTAAAATCCTGCAGCGCACACAAGGTCCCCCTGCTCAAGCCATCGCATGTCCAGGCCCGTCTGAAGTTTGCCGAAGACCATCTGGATGATCCGGAGGAGGAATGGGAGAAGGTCATGTGGTCTGATGAGACAGAAATAGAGCTTTTTGGTCTAAACTCCACTCGCTGTGTTTGGAGGAAGAAGGATGAAGTACAACCCCAAGAACACCATCCCAACCGTGAAGCATGGAGGTGGAAACATCATTCTTTGGGATGCTTTTCTGCAAAGGGGACAGGACGACTGCACCGTATTGAGGGGAGGATGGATGGGGCCATGTATCGCGAGGTCTTGGCCAACAACCTCCTTCCCTCAGTAAGAGCATTGAAGATGGGTCGTGGCTGGTTCTTCCAGCATGACAACGACCCGAAACACACAGCCAGGGCAACTGAGGAGTGGCTCCGTAAGAAGCATCTCAAGATCCTGGAGTGGCCTAGCCAGTCTCCAGACCTGAACCCAATAGAAAATCTTTGGAGGGAGCTGAAAGTCCGTATTGCCCAGCGACAGCCCTGAAACCTGAAGGATCTGGAGAAGGTCTGTATGAAGGAGTGGGCCAAAATCCCCAGTGTGTGCAAACCTGGTCAAGAACTACAGGACACGTATGATCTCTGTAATTGCAAACAGAGGTTTCTGTACCAAATCTTAAATTCTGCTTTTCTAATGTATCAAATACTTATGTCATGCAATAAAATGCAAATTAATTACTTAAAAATCATACAATGTGATTTTCTGGATTCCGTCACTCACAGTTGAAGAGTACCTGTGATAAAAATGACAGACTTCTACATGCTTTGTAAGAGAAAGAGTTAAAACAAACAGTTCAGATGGCAAATAGAGACCATTTGGTATATGATCTCTAATAATTGCAGTCAGGATGTTGGTAAGACGTCTCACCTGCTGGGATTTGTGCTTTAGAGCTGTTCGGCCTCCAAGCCGACCCGTTCTGTGCCAACCTGCTCATCTGCCTGCTTTCCTGTTCACATCATACATCAGGATCAAAACGCCTTCATAATAAACACAGCTTTTTAATGAGTCCCTTAAAGAGACCATTTCAAAAAATCCTGTCATAATTTACTCATGTCAGTTCAAACCTGTATGACTTTCTTTCTTCTGAGGAACACAAAATTTTGAGAAATGTCTCAGTGTGGAAGTAAATGATCATCAGATCTGTTTGCTTACCAACATTGTTCAAAATATCTTCTTTTGTGTTCCTCAAAAGGAAGAAAAGCAGGTTTACAATGACATGAGGGTTAATAAATCACAGAATTTAAATTTGAATTGAAGTGTCCTGAAGAGACCATCTTACCAGCATGATTTTAGATGGTTAACTTAATCTGTGATATCAACAACTTCATATAAAGCTACAGTTGATAGTCATGTATCTTCCTGCCGTGGTTCTAGGCGAGAATAAACTAAACAGGACTGCTGATAGTCAGAAGTATTTGTAGTCTCAAACCATTTATCTGATGCATAAGGCATAGAAAATGGGAAATACTTCTGCCGTCAGTCTGAAGCTCTGGCTACGCCAGACTAGGACATGTGAAACTAATCACTGGTGAATTCAAGACCTTGTCCACACTAGAGGATGGATACCCGAACCGAGCCCGACGGGCCGGGCCGGGTTCGGACAGATATTTAGAAATGATGTTCGAGTTCGGGTCGGGCTCGGTCACATCAGCGCGATAAGGCATTGAACATTTTAAATTTAAAACAGGTTATTATGTAGGTAGCCGATGTGCCTGATGCTTTCACTTGATGCAAACGATCGTTTTTGTGATTAAAATACATGTAAAATATTACCATAACATCCGTCTTCCTGTGTGCGGACATTTGTTTATGTAGCCGTGACAACGAAACACGTGCATAATGTGCGCGCGCCAGGTGTTAAGAGCGCTTGTTGCTCCGCGCGCTGATGCGCTTGTCCTGTTGACATTTCCGATTGCCTTCCTACAGTTGCTTAATAAAAGCGGGCTTTCCACACAAACAAACGTACAATTGTCATTAGTATGAGAAAAAAAATGGGATTTTAACTGCCGGTCTCGGGTCGGGCTCGAACATAAATATCTTTATGCCTGTCAGGCTCGGGTCGGGTTCGGACTGAAAAATTCGGCCCGATCCGCACTCTAGTCCACACTAACACGGTTTCATTTAAAAGCGCATCTTTCATCTTTCATTTGGCCTACCGTCCACACTGAGACGGCGTTATTAGCAATGAAAACTGAGCTTTTTGAAAAGTAAAACTTTTTGAAAACGCTTGGGTGGACGGAGACGTTTTAAAATCTATCCAGATTAATGCAAACATAGCCTAAGTGGTGAAGACTACTGATTATGCTATGAAGCCTGATGTATGACAGATTAAGAGTCATATGATGAGGACCGTGATCTGACCAGTCTAGCCAGGCTGAGTGTTGTGGGTCTGGGACACGGCAGTTTTGCGTTGCGGGTCCAGGCCTGAGGTTTGAGAGATGGGGAACTCGTGTCTCCTGAACCTCTGCCGGAGGAGCCCTTCTGGATCAGAGAGTCCAGTAGCTCAGAGCACTGCAGGAAAACATGGAGGAACGTCACATATATATGAAGCGTTACAATAATCAGCACATCAGAAACAACTCTCAGGTAAGGCAACATGAAATGGTGTTCGCAATCCATTTTACTTTCGTGATCTGAGGCATTTTGCGTGAAACAAGTGAAAAAAATGTCAGGCTTTATCCACTGGATAACGACTGAATTGTGAAAAGTGCATGTAACAGGAATGAAGCCAGGTAGTTTGAGGGAAGGAATATACAGTATATAAGAAAGTTTAAAGTCTAAAAGAACAGCATTAATTTGAAATATAAATTACAATGTCTTTACTTTACTGTCACTTTTGTTTAATTCAATCATACTTGAACAGTAGTGTATGTGTTAAGAAAGTAAATAGGGTAAATTCTTGATAGATTTTTTGACGTCAGCAGCCGTGTTTCAATTACCCTTCAAATTGCACAAATTGAAAATACACTCAATGCACTAAAAAAATTCCAACCTCCCCAACTCAAAATGTTCTAGTGACTGGTCACATCTACATTTTTCAATAGGCCCAATTATGGCTAATATGAAAAAAGAAATGAAGTTGCTTTAACATCATAAGATAGATAATATGAGCATTAACAAGCATTCGAAAAAAGTAAAAATCTATCAAATAATGAAGCTAACTAGCTAGCAACATGTAGGCTATGTGCTTGCTTCAATAAAAATGACGCTAGCTAGTCACTAGTTATGATGAAGCTAACTAATTACTAGCGACCTAGTTATAATGAAGCTAACTAGTTACTAGCTATATAGTTATTAGTTATCTAACATTAAAAACATTTTTCTATTTAATGAGAAAGTCATACGAACCTCAAAGTTTTAACCTGTCACCTCTGACCTTCACCAGCTGTCACAGCTCCTGGTGCAGATGGGATGTGTTGTTGCAGGAACTGATTTGCTATAGGCTACTGCTGACTGGTCGAAATCTCATGCTACTTAGGACAAATGTAATGTACAGAAGTAGCTGCACTGCTTAAATAATAAATTAAAGTTTTTGAAGGAAAAGATAAGTAAAGTCACTCTGATGACAGAATCTTTATGTGAAATGTGCATATTTACCCCCAAATGTCATGGTATGGGGAAAATTTTTGTTTTTTTAAACTTGAAACCAATTTTACTGGATTCCTTGACCCCAAAAATGTACACTTTGACACCAAATTTGTTATTATAGCGATAACAGAAGCAAAGATATGGGCTCTAGAGTATTTTCAGCGCATTGGCGGCCATTTTTGAAAAAAAAAAAAAACTGTTTATTTCTGATACAAAGTGTGATCTCACTTGTGTCTTAGGATACATTTATTTGTATGACCCTAATGTACTTCCATACCAAAAAACGTTTTTACGCTCGCATGAGGTGGTTTTTCAGGCAATTCAAATAAGAAATATTTCGCAAAACTGCAATGGAAACAGTTTTTGGGAATTTACAGGTCACTAATGTAGATGACGCGGTGTGTTTGGACAGAAGTCGAGACATAGTTCTTCATTAAACTCATAAGATGAAAGTATTACGGGAATACTGGATTCTAAACACCAAAGAAATGCCACAATTTATCAAGCCCTTGAAGCAGAAATGAGGGAGAATCACCCAGAAACACCTCATATGTGCCACTCACAAGTATAAAGGGCTTTCCTTGCCATTAATGATTGGATAACACACACGTCTCCTCCTTCCATTAAAAACCCAACAAAATCTGTCGCCATGACTTTTTAAATTACTTATCGTGAGAGGAAAAAAATGATATTTTAGTCGCATAACATCGGTTAATAGAAACGCCATCATTTTCGCAATAGTTTATTATCAACATTTAGAAAATATTGCAAAGGTTTTGCGCAAATTTGTAATGGAATCGCGGCTAGTGACTTCTTCCACAAATCCAGCTGAACGAACACCAAGACCTGGACCAACCGTGATAAACAACTGATCATTTCTTGCAGGTGTGCTTCAAACTTTTCTTCGGTTTCCCATGAATGATTTAAAGTCCAGGTCAAGAGAGAAACTCACCTTCTGACAATAATTATCGGCCGTCTCCATTTCTCCAATCAGGGCACTGATGTCATCACTCTCCACGACGCCTGCAGGGAAACACGAGGAAGAGGTTCATATTTTCCACTACACACACACACACACACACGCACACATACGCACACACACACACACACACACACGCACACACGCACACACACACGCACACACACAAATACAAACACGCACACAAACACAAGACTTCCCATTGCAGGGCGCACTGGGTTCAGGCACCATGTGGTGCACATATGACGAGAGGAAAGCAGCAGAGTAAAGTAAACAGCAACTCTATTCCAGTTTTACACATGACCTCAGAACGGTCTCAAAAGGTGAACAACAAAACTGCCTAATTGTCTGTACATCTCAACATCCTTCTCTCGCGTTTTGTGAAATCCTTCCCTCGCGGGTCAAAATGACCCGAAGCCCTAAAATTATACTTAATTATTTTATATATTTTTTTTGTCCAGAAAGCTTATTTTATTTCATTTTGATAATATTGTTTCTCTTCTTTAATGCAATTTTGTGGGAGATTTTTTGTTCTTTTTTATTTTATTTACCTTTAAATTACTATATTTGATCAATAAATAATAAATAAATAGTAATTTAGAAGCATATTCCTCACATTCGTTTTAACTTAAATTCAAAATAACTCACAATTTCATGCCTAAACCTTTTAATTCGGCTCAAAATATCTTACATTGTGTGTCTTTGCCGACCTCTTGTGGAAAAATTATAATATAACATGATATTTCATGACTCTTGCCACTAGATGGCCTTTTAGCTCTATACGGAGAAATGAGCTGTTCCTCTGGGTCCTAAAGTCAGTTTCTCTTCAGCATACATTCAGATTAGAGGATGGATACCCGACCCGTGACCGACTGGACCCGCCGGGTTCGGACAGATATTTAGAAATTATGTAATAATAATATTACATGCTGTTCCTCTGGGTCCTAAAGTCAGTTTCTCTTCAATATGCATTCAGATACACATGTAGACATTATAAAAATATTTTTTGGTAAAGTTTTAGCATTTTTACTTTTAATTGTGAGCATTTTTAGGTTTTTCGAAGGGTTTCTGAAGCACTCGGGGGTCAATTTGACCCGATTTGCTACATTTTAAAATCTTGGACCCCTCCGATGAACACTCACTTATATTTTATAAAAATAAAAATTCAGGTTCAAAATGACCGAAGGGAAGGATGAGGATTAAACGAAACTTGTTTTTAGTACCTAAACTCGTCTTCCTTGAAAAACTAAATTCAGCAGCCTGTCCTCACCAGTCTCAGAGGTCCAGAGGAAGCGCCCGTGGCCCGCGTGTGCCAGGCGGCTCAGGGCCCGTGTGGTTTCGGCCCGTGTGGCGTGACAGCGAGCGCTCTCCTCTTCTCCGGTGAACAGGCACACGTGGAGGTTCAGGTTGGAAACGCTGCAGCGCTCAGACACATAATCAGTGACAGATTCCTGAGGATGAGATAATGTTGTTCATGTGTTTTCAATATGCTTTAAAACAAACCATGTGTAAATTCATAAGTCAACACCATTGCTGAGTATTTTCTCCTTAAAACTGCAAAGACCGTCTCAAAACCACGGTTTGAGATCGCTGGTGTTTCTGACGTCACAAACTACCTTGTAACCAATCAGGGCTGTGCTTCCCGAAAGCATCGTTAGCCCACTATGGTCGAGATATATCCAGCTGCAGACCCGCAGCACCACCAGTTTCAGAACCCCAGCGCCAGAACCGGTAGTGAGGGGCTGAGTTATTGACAATGAGACAAGCAATACAAGTCTACAATAACTACAAATTAATTTAATATATATTCCTTCTGGAGATGCCCGAATGTTTTGTTCAAATATTTGACTTGCTGTATCCACATTATAATAGATATAGGATCTACAGATGTACACTACTCTGCATTGTGAAAAGCCAGTGTCAAGGTCCAGCACACTTCTGAATGATTGGTGCCAGTTTTCATAATTAATTTAACAATGGTATGTGTCACTTTACAATAGTTTGTGGCATTTTCTCTCATGCTAGTTTACAATTATTTGAAATACCTGATTGGTAAGTGTCAATTTGTGGTGCACAAACAACATACTCCTGCTTGTAGTACCACTTTAATAAGAACATTTTACCAAAATAGCTAAATAGTTTCTATATTCTTGTATAGTTACAAATGACAGCTTAACTGTCCTATATACAAATAGAAATAAATGTGTTATCATAACAACTGTATTTACAATATGTAGGTAAATACATTGTCAAAATTATTATAAAAAAAGAACCATAGTAAATATAAATGCATACAACGGACCACGATATTAAAAATATGGTGAAGCCCAATGTTTCTGTACCTTAAAGTGTGTATGTCAGGTTAAATTTTTTTTTTTAGATATATTAAATAAGGTTTAGATGTCTGAGTGAAAATGTAATTATCATTAAAATTATTACTGTAACTGCCCTACAATAAGCTTTATAGCCATTTCTGTCAAGATCATATTTTTAAAACGCAGCTGAGCTGTGACGTCATACAAGGGAGACGTGCCAACAAAGTTCTATTCAAGTATGGAGAGTTTTGAGTCTGAGGAGATGCAAAATCCCCCTCAAACCTATACGATGGCCCACAGCCATACAATTTTGAGTCTCCCAGGCGGGAGACAGATGAGGAGCCAAACAGAAATGTAAATAATTCATATCGAAGAAACATAAATATCTGGTGTGAAGAATCAGTGGAGAGTTGGTCAGGTGTCTGGTAAGTATAGGCGTAACGGTATGTATTCGTATTGAACCGAAACGGTACGGGTGTCACGGTTCAGTGCATGAATATACACGGAGAATACACAGTATATAAAAGAAAAAAATTAAACTCGCGTGCAAATTAATTAATGCGGAACTACTGTTAGATACGCGGGTTATTTAGGGACACCTAATCTGTAGCTCCGCCTTAGCTCTGAAGCTCCGTGGCTATAATGAACAGGCTGCGATCGATGTCAATATTGCAATGCTGGAATATGTTGGTTCGTGTGTGTGTGTGTGTGTGTGTGTGTGTGTGTGTGTGTGTGTGTGTGTGTGTGTGTGTGTGTGTGTGTGTGTGTGTGTGTGTGTGTGTGTGTGTGTGTGTGTGTGTGTGTGTGTGTGTGTGTGTGTGTGAGAGAGAGAGAGAGAGAGGGGGAGAGGGAGAGAGAGGGGCGCGATCGACGTGCTTCTACTACAGTAGCATACACCGCATCAGCTACCAGTCTCACTCGGGTTTTAAATCCCATTTTATAACTCATGAGATCTCCAACCGCGTAGTCCTTCTCAGTGAAATGGGCGCTGCAAATGACCGACGTCTTGGATACCGAAGCAGCACTGAAGTCAGCGCGTTTGGTCCGAACAAAGTTGACCCAGGCACGGAACACAGTGGACTCTGTGACCGGTTTTAACGGTGTTTTTGCACACAGCACAAACGCAGTAATTCACCATCGTGAAAATACGCCTGCGTATACTAACGACCTAACTTAAATAACTAACTAAATAACTAAATAAATGTCCTAATCACTAATTCTCTCGCTCTATCACTCGTGCAATTATCAACACAGCTCAGCGAGCTGGGGAGACGTCTCCCTCATATGACGTCAAACGATTCGTTTGGAATGAGGAGCAGTTTTAAGGGAGGACTGAAAATAACGAACTTTTTCATCTTATATTCTGCCTTTAGGAATCGAAAAACATACAAAACAATATATCAACTTGTCAAACGTGTATTTCCCCTCACTATTTTGTGTTAATCAAAATAAAAAATTTAACCTGACATACACACTTTAATGTTTCAATATAACATACGTAGGCTATAAAGTATGACGTTTCGTGTGTAATAAAAGCATACCGTTTCGTGTCTAAGCAAATTACGTTCCAAAACGTTAGGTTTCGTACGTAAGCTCCGCCCATCACTTCCGGTTCTGGCGCTGGTGTCAGAACGTAAGCTCCGCCCCTTACTTCCGGTCCTGGCGCTGGCGTTCTGAAACTGGTGGTGCTGCGGGTCTGCAGCTGGATACTATAGCTATGGTCGCACGTTCTGTCGTTATCAGCAGTTTAGCGAGTCGCTGTTTCCCGAAACCATCGTTCTAACGAACATTCGCAAACAACATCGCAAACTTGTGTGGTTTGAACGACAGATCTCGACCTGTGGTTAGAAGCAGAGTTTCTTGTTTTCATGACATGTGGATTTAATAAATCCGTATCTTGAGCAATAAGCAAGCTGACATTCAGTGCAATCTGTGTCTATAATTTAGAAAACATACAAATGTAATTTACGTCTTTTGGTTTGTCAAGAGATTTAAAGTGTCGTTTTTGAAGAGTGCGCATGTGTGAACGAGCTCTAGTGTAAGAACGAGCCTGATTGAATCTGGAAATAAAGCAACATAACTGAGAAAAATGAGAGATAGTCCTCAGATGTAATCTGTATTTTATAGCAAAACATCTAGTACACTCTAAAAAATGCTGGGTTGTTTCAACCCAAATTTGGGTCAAATATGGACAAACCCAGCCGATGGGTTACATTTTTTTAATTAAAAATGTTAACCCAACGGTTGGGTTAGTCCATATTTGACCCAAATTTGGGTTGAAACAACCCAGCATTTTTTTAGAGTGTATTAATTCAATCTCAAACAGTTTCATTAAAATAAGTTATTACTCCACCACCTGCGTGACATCATTAACCAACGTGGTTGAGCGACGTCAGTGCGGTTACGGGGAAAAGTCGTGACTCGCTAGTTGATTTCTTCAACAAAGCATCGTACTACGATAGTGAGGCAGCGAGTTACGGGATACACACCCCTGATCATCGTGTGATCGTCAACGAGTGGATCTCTGAGCTGCTGTGAGTGAGTGAGTGAGTGAGTGAGTGGAGGCGGGGCTCATTTGCATATTCATAGAACCGCGTATACTAAATGAGGCGAGGGTGTCGAGTTACATTCAAGATATTTTAAGCCCTGAAAGACATTTTTTTCAAGGCCCTGTCTCAAATGTCTCCAAAAATCCTCCAAGTGACGATGACACATGACTAACTTAATGGGAACTTCTGCTTTACGTTTGTCAGCTGGGAATATCGGGATCCACATGCAGTGCACAACACCGGCCAGGACCGTGTGATTGACAGAAGTGTCCGACTGACCGTGTGTTGATCAGGCGTGCCGGTGGTGAAGAGGTAAACGCCACGAGTCAGAGACGCTTCTTCTTCTTCCTGCGGTTCCTCCTCTAGAGCGCGCCGGAGAGCAGCCAGAGTATCACGACCCCCCACACACTCCAACGCCTGAACCCACCTGAACACACACACACACACACACACACACACATCTGGTTCGCTATCTCACGGGGACTCTCTGTAGACATAATGGTTTTTATACTGTCAAAACTGTTCACACACACATACACACACACACACTAGAGGATGGATACCCGACCCGAGCCCGACGGGACCCGCCGGTACCCGACGGGCCGGGCCGGGTTCGGACAGATATTTAGAAATGATGTTCGGGTTCGGGTCGGGCTCGGTCACATCAGCGCGATATGGCATTGAACATTTTAAATTTAAAACAGCTTATGTAGGTAGCCGATGTGCCTGATGCTTTCACTTGATGCAAACGTTCGTTTTTGTGATTAAAATACATGTAAAATATTACCATAACATCCGTCTTCCTGTGTGCGGACATTTGTTTATGTAGCCGTGACAACGAAACGCGTGCATAATGTGCGCGCGCCAAGAGCGCTTGTTGCTCCGCGCGCTGATGCGCTTGTCCTGTTGACATTTCCGATTGCCTTCCTACAGTTGCTTAATAAAAGCGGGCTTTCCACACAAACAAACGTACAATTGTCATTAGTATGAGAAAAAAATGGGATTTTAACTGTCGGGCTCGGGTCGGGCTCGAACATAAATATCTTTGTGCCTGTCGGGCTCGGGTCGGGTTCGGTTACTGCTCTGTCGGACGCGGGCCGGGCTCGGACTGAAAAAGTCGGCCCGATCCGCACTCTAACACACACACACTAACCCGACCCCTAAACCTACCCATCACACACACACACACACAAACACACACACACACACACACACACACACACACAAACACACGCACACACACGCACACACACACACACACGCACACACACACACACACGCACACTAACCCGACGCCTAAACCTACCCATCATACACACACGCACACACACACACTCACACACACACACACTAACCCGACCCCTAAACCTACCCATCATACACACACGCACACACACACACACACACTAACCCGACCCCTAAACCTACCCATCATACACACACGCACACACACAAACACACACACACACACACACACAGACTAACCCGACCCCTAAACCTACCCATCACACACACACACACACACACACAGACTAACCCAACCCCTAAACCTACCCATCACACACACACACACACACACAGACTAACCCGACCCCTAAACCTACCCATCACACACACACACACACACACACACACACACACACACACACACACACACACACACACAGACTAACCCGACCCCTAAACCTACCCATCACACACACACACACACACACACACACACACACACACACACACACACACACACACACAGACTAACCCGACCCCTAAACCTACCCATCACACACACACACACACACACACACACACTAACCTGACCCCTAAACCTACCCATCACACACACACACACACACACTAACCCGACCCCTAAACCTACCCATCACGCACACGCACACACACACACACACACACACACACAGGGAGGTCTCGGGAGTTTATAAGTAGCAAGATTTATCACCAAAAGACTCTTTCTTACAAGGCTTCAATTAAACTTTAGACCCGAGAAGCAGAACAGGCTATATTAGGAAACACACACACACACACACACACACATCTGGTTCGCTATCTCACGGGGACTCTCCGTAGACATAATGGTTTTTATACTGTCCAAACTGTATATTCTGTCCCCCTAAACTAACCCGACCCCTAAACCTACCCATCACACACACACACACACACACACACACACACACACACACACAAACACACGCACACACGCACACACACGCACACACACACACACACACACGCACACACACACACACACGCACACTAACCCGACGCCTAAACCTACCCATCATACACACACGCACACACACACACTCACACACACACACACTAACCCGACCCCTAAACCTACCCATCATACACACACGCACACACACACACACACACTAACCTGACCCCTAAACCTACCCATCACACACACACACACACACACACACACACACACACACTAACCCGACCCCTAAACCTACCCATCACGCACGCACACACACACACACACACACACAGGGAGGTCTCGGGAGTTTATAAGTAGCAAGATTTATCACCAAAAGACTCTTTCTTACAAGGCTTCAATTAAAGTTTAGACCCGAGAAGCAGAACAGGCTATATTAGGAAACACACACACACACACACTAACCCGACCCCTAAACCTACCCATCATACACACACGCACGGGCCGCAGAGATTCACTGTTTCGGGATGAACTGCGCAACAAAGGTGCTCGCGGGAAACACACACTCACTGAGACGCAGTGAGACCGAGTGAACACAGACTAAGGCCAAATGTAATTACAATATATTTTCTGAAGACCTGATGGACGATTTCATTCATTTGAGTTTGATAAAGTGTGTTTACTGAGTTTGGTATTTTAATAACACTGTCTTTAAGCCACGTTATAAAGGATTTTATATGTGCATTTCCACTTGTGAAAAATCACAAGTGGGTAGGCTATTAGCTACTGATGAATAAAAACGTGAAAATATCTTGAGCTTGTATTCTCCACAGACCTTATTTCAAGCATTTAACCCAAAAACCTGTTGCCTCTGTATTAACAAATACGCTGAGGATGTGAGGTGATCTGTGTATCATGGACTGTGTTGCTGCGTTCACTCTCCTGTGTGTGATCTTGTGGATGCTCCTCAGGTTCGGCTCGGATGTGCAGTCGTGGCAGGAGAAGATGGTTCGCTCCACACATGGAAACCTGCAGGCTGCTTGGCAGTAAGACCCGAGGATGTGCTTCTGACTTCAGTCTGTGCTTCTCTCTCTCCTTTTCCCTTCAGTAGTGTGTGTGCTCTTGATGTCGCTCGTAGCCTACTACTAATAAAGTATGTACAGAAAAATTGAATAGCCCAGAATATGAACAACGCGTTTAATTACACGTTAAGCATTTTGTGCTTCCCTCA
Source organism: Phoxinus phoxinus (assembly GCF_949152265.1). Taxonomy (NCBI): domain Eukaryota; kingdom Metazoa; phylum Chordata; class Actinopteri; order Cypriniformes; family Leuciscidae; genus Phoxinus; species Phoxinus phoxinus. The sequence continues at coordinate 48,055,742 of NC_136876.1, forward strand.
TCTGATTTTTCGTACATGGTATGGTTTATTAGTATGATGTTTAATGAGTTTGGTATTTTAATAACACTGTCTTAGTACATTAAGCGTTTTCTTATCACGGTTTTCATGGGAGGAAAATGCTTAATGTGTAATTAAACACGTTGCGTTCATATTCTGGGCTCATCTGAATTTTTATTTTATTTTTACATAGTAGGCTATGGTTTATTAATAAGGTGTTGTAAGTCGCGCTATTTTGGTCCAATGGGGGTTTCCAGTAGCACGGGGAAGGAAACGCGTGTTCGAGTCTCTCCAGCGTCTCAAAGGAATTTTGGTTAAATAAGACACAGGTTCTCATATGCAATTATCTCGTTTTAATCTGACTCCATGAATTAAATAAAAGTTCAATGTGCAATAAGGTTAGGTTTACACTTAAATAGTTACAACATGATGTAATGAGAATTTAAATCATTTGTAACCCAGCATAAATGTTACCTGAGAGAGAGAGAGAAAGAGAGAGAAAGAGAGAGAGAGAGAGGGAGAGAGAGAGAGAGAGAGAGGGAGAGCAAGAGAGAGAGCGAGAGGGAGAGGGAGAGAGCCCTCTCCCCAGCTTGGCATCCAAAGACAAGAGAGCGAAGAACATTTGCCGTCCTGTTTTGTCATCTCTCCCCCGACCATTTGCCCAACACCCCAGGTGAGACATTCAAAACTGACCAATCAGACCATCGCAATTTCCTCCATTGTCCCAATCACTGCTATGCTGGAAATGTCTTAATGAAAAGAAAGTGTCTTTGTTGCATTGAAATAATCTTGGATTATTTCCAACCTTACAGTCCGCCGCTTGGCACCATTGGCAATACAGATGGAATTCAAAGGTGGCACAATGCAGAGAGACATGCTTTCTGGTGTGTGCAGTTGTATCTTCAGACTTTTCGTCCAGGCTTTGTGGCAATAACAGTTTGTCAGTGTTCAGTCTTTGTTCACCATCCAGCCCTGCATGAGGAGGCTCCATCAAATGGTCTTTCACCGTTCATGGATGTGCAATTCATCCATCACACCTCCACAAGAACAGGCACTGAATCTTGGAGCAAACGAGTGGGACAGCAATCTGGCAGCTGTGTCTTTCTGAACCAGGACACAGGACATAACTTCAGTAGCAGTGATCCTGTGATTTAAGAGAGCATATACAATGCAGATCCAATACAACAAACAGCAAAAGTAGACACATGGCATTTGTCATTGGTCAAAGGGTTGATATGGTCAGATTCAAATTTGTCTCTGGCAAAAAGCCCTTAAGTATTTAGGAACACGGTCAAGGGAGGACAAACGAAGATCAACAAGTTCTTACACTGTTTCAGGAAACACTCAAATAAATTTCATCACAACAAAACAACAAATGCTGGTTTTTTAACCTCATTTCATGTAGAGTTTCTGTAAAATATTCAGTGTAACCATTCACAGAGATTCAATTGAATTAATGTCCACAAGCATTGTTGCAAGTCAATTGGACAAAATACAAATATGCAAGGTATGCAACAATATTTCATGTAATATCAATAATAATATTCAATCAAAAATCATGAAGAAATACATATAATAATCATTGTTTGTTCAGTAATCTTCCAATGTAAGCCACCTATGCAGATTTAAGAAGTGACTTTGGCATAATACAAGAATGGAGATCTTCCTTGTAGCAGTGTGTGTGTGTGTGTGTGTTTGTTTGTGTGTGTGTGTTTAGTCATATGACAGTTTGGTGTGTGTGTGTGTGTTTTTTTGTGTGTGTGTGTGTGTTTTTGTGTGTGTGTGTGTGTTTTTGGGTGTGTGTGTTTTTGTGTGTGTGTGTTTTTGTGTGTGTGTGTGTGTGTGTGTTTTTGGGTGTGTGTGTGGCTGGCTAAGTCACAGTCGATGACAGGGTTGAATTGTAATTTTTTTGTAATTGATTGAAGCGTTCACACTTCAGATCTAGTTTGTTTTTTATGATGTGTCTGTTATTAGAGGCATTGTTGAGAAATCATGGGCCCTATGATTTTCCAACCACACCAATAACAATCAGTTAAACATTTTGAATTTTAATAGCAGGTCTGCCTCTGCTTTAGAATTTGCATTATCAATTTGTGACTGTAGCCATGCATGTGTACGTTACAGTGTTTTCCCATGAGTCGGTAATGTGTACTGTCATCATGGGATCAGCTTTGCCATCCTATGTGTGTGAAGCTGTCTGGATCTGTTCAGTGTGATGATGGACAATAGATCATTAGTGAAGTGTCACTTTTGGGCTCTATGCCATCTTTATCTTCTTATGTGTAGTGTTCAGCGGTAAATGGAGGTGTGTGTTCAGTGTTCATGCCTAAGAGATGGGTGGAATCAAATATGATAATTGTGTTGTAAATTTGGATCCAGTTCTAACTGGGAGGCCACAGTTATGCAGTAGTGTTACTGTGATGTGTGAGTGGCCTCGAGTTGTCTTTTCACCCATCTCCCGAGTCTCAGGTTATGTTCTAACAATCTCGTCCTGCTTTGGTGCAGGTGGAGTCCGGCCTGTCCTGGCATCCATTCTCCAAGGGATTTCAGTGTTAAAACCTGAGACAGAAACAAATGCAGAGAACCACAGTTAATTCAGATATTTTCAACAGTTTCAAATTTTTAATTCCTGTTTTCACATGAAACCCAGTTTCATAGACCAGGTCTAAATTGTTGCTGTTTCAGGACAATGTGTGACACCTAAAGCTGCTCTTGGTTCAGTCTTCACAGTCTGCTTGTGTCATGAGCATTAGAGATCCCAGTTCTGCTGGGGAAATCTTCTGGATTCATCAGAGTTTTTATCACTCATATTGTCATTTTAAGTTGCTCATTACAATCAGATCTGTGGGCAGAAATTTGTTCACCTGGATCGGTGTAGCCTGTTTTATGGTGTCATTCACACATTTTGTTAGTGCAGATATTATTATTTTTTTTACCTGCAAGAAACTGTGGTATCTGTCTGCTGTTTAGCATTTCACACCCACCTCGTAATTTTACTTCTCTGATCAGATTTCAGTTTTATTTGGCTGTTAACTGTGCCACACTTATTTGCAAATGTAAAAGCACATCCTCTGCCCTTTTGGCACTGGTTAACATCCCAATAGAATCTAATTCTAAAGACTGATGTCACACTTTTCCAATTAATGCCCTGTTTGGCGATTATAACACAATGTATATTAGAATTCGAGTTATAATACAATTATGTTATATTTAAAATAATATAAGGTAAATAATATTATTTCTGGTCTCTGGAACAACTTTGTTGTCAAAGTATTTGTTTTTTCAAAAGGCGATTATTTTTATCCGGCCCTTGCTCTGTACGTTCTCGTGTCAATACATTTGATTATGAAAAGATATTTGGTTCAGGCTGGTTGACAAAATATATATGTTCACCGTTTCTCTTTTTATATTTCAAATGCCTATTCTTTCATTTTTAGTCTCTTTGAGGACTACTTGAAGGCAAAATTACCATTTTAATGTTTAATTATTCTCTTTTGACTCTTTAATAATATTTTACCCGCTTAGACCAGGAAACTATGTCGCTTTGAGTTCCTTACCCAGTAGGTCTCCGGCACAAGTGGTCAGTCCTGAAGATCAAAAAGCTGAGGCAATGGCTACATATCTAGGATTTTGCTGTAATCCCTACACGCAACAATCAAAGATACATTCAGTAGCCCTCTCTTGTGTGTCCCTCGTGGAACTTAACTTAACCCTTTTACTTTAGTAGGTTTTGGCCACCATTAAAGACGCCAGTAGATTAACTTTACTTTTCTTTAATGGCTTTGGATTGGCCAAGCCCGTGATCTTTCACGTGCACTTACATAAGGTAACATTAAATTAGAACAGAGGTTGCGGAAGCGTCCATGCTAGATTAATCGACCAGCCTCTAACTGGTCCTAGACGGACTCACTCATCCTCTCACACAAGCAGCCAGCGAGCTTCTGATATCAGTATTTTAGCCGTCGCTAATCTCTGACTCGACATTGTGGTAACATACGAATCCGTTAATCTATTTGGGAAAAACAATCTCGGAGTAATTTAGAATTAATTCAAACGTAACAATGCATAAATTTTGTTCAAGATTCAGAGTTACTGAACCCTAATGCGCAAAGTTCTCTGGAACTTTGAATATGAGAGTTTTGTTGTTTCAGGATTAATAAGATGCGCGTTCGCTGTTTCTGATTTTCAAATTCATTGCGAATCACATCATAGCATGGCATAGACACACGTGTTTAATTCAGTTCAACACAGGACACATGGCCTAGAGGATATCTACAGCCTTTACCTAAGTGTTTCAAGTACACTTACAGTAAAGCAATCCCGTGTTTAAAGAATAAACTTAAATTTAGCCTATGCACATTGTTGTACAAACGACTAAATTGTGTTCTATGAGCATAATGCGTTCATACAATTTCCAATTTGAAAATTAACAGAATTATTGCATGCTTTTTAATCTCATATGTGTTAAAGTTCAAGCTTTCAAATGTAGTTTATCAAGATTAGTTTAGGTTTAGTATAGGATATTAATGCTTTCAATGTGACTTTGGGCCTAAACCGGTGGGCCGGCAACACAAAGGGTTAAGCGTTTGGAAGCAGCATGGACATATTTAGCTTAGCCTAAAACTGATTTTTAGCCTGTAAATCATGTCATCCTATTTTTTCCAAACTTCTTTGCTTTTCATAAACAATTAATCGACCTGCCTTTTTATTTATAAAACGCGTTTTTCGATCGTTTATAAACTTAGATTTTTATTTCTGTTGTTTGCTCATTCTCTGTGTTGCTGGTTTGTTTACAAGCCAATACAACAATGGCAAAGACATGCGGTTGATTTTAAAACTTTTAAGGTTTATTTTTTCGGTTCTTCGTCGAGTTATTCATTATTTGGAAGATGTTATTCCAATTTTAGGTTTCGTCTCTTGTTGCTTAGGCAAACAAGGAGATCTTTCAAATCTATACAAGTGTTTTCATTCTTCATCTGCGCTGCCGCTGCTAATCTAATCACGTCCTCACACGTGTTTCTAGAACAAAGAGCCTTCCGACCCGTAAACAATGCAAACATTTTCTTAAACACTTCTAAAAAGGTAGAAAAAGTTGACTTACCACAGCGGCGGAAGAAAGAGAAGATGTTCAAACCTCTGTGTTGATTTTAGATTCCATTTTTGCTGGAAAGATCTTTTTTCGCGGCTCGCGTTGTGCTTCGCGATCACGTCGGGGTCACCAATTTGTAAGTCGCGCTATTTTGGTCCAATGGGGGTTTCCAGTAGCACGGGGAAGGAAACGCGTGTTCGAGTCTCTCCAGCGTTTTAAAGGAATTTTGGTTAAATAAGACACAGGTTCTCATATGCAATTATCTCGTTTTAATCTGACTCCATGAATTAAATAAAAGTTCAATGTGCAATAAGGTTAGGTTTACACTTAAATAGTTACAACATGATGTAATGAGAATTTAAATCATTTGTAACCCAGCATAAATGTTACCTGAGAGAGAGAGAGAAAGAGAGAGAAAGAGAGAGAGAGAGAGGGAGAGAGAGAGAGAGAGAGAGGGAGAGCAAGAGAGAGAGCGAGAGGGAGAGGGAGAGAGCCCTCTCCCCAGCTTGGCATCCAAAGACAAGAGAGCGAAGAACATTTGCCGTCCTGTTTTGTCATCTCTCCCCCGACCATTTGCCCAACACCCCAGGTGAGACATTCAAAACTGACCAATCAGACCATCGCAATTTCCTCCATTGTCCCAATCACTGCTATGCTGGAAATGTCTTAATGAAAAGAAAGTGTCTTTGTTGCATTGAAATAATCTTGGATTATTTCCAACCTTACAGTGTTTACTGAGTTTGGTCTTTTAATAACTGTTTTGGTACATTAAGTGAATGTTAATCGTTGTTTCACGTTGAGCATTTCAGAATGTCCCAATGTGAGTACAGAGGTTGTCATTAAACGTCATCAGCTGAACAGATGAACTCATTAATCACTTTCCCAGCCTCGCTGTGTTTCTAATCGCGCTCTTACAAACTATTATAACTCTAACTTACAGGGAAAATGTTTTTAAATAAAGACTGAGAGAGTTGAACAAAGCTCCCCAGCTAACAGGGAACGTTCTCAGAACTTTGGCTGACGTTCTTCCAGTGACGTAATGGAATGTTAATGTTCTCAAAAGGTCAGAACAAAAACATTACCGATACTATATTTAGAACTATTTTGTTTCAGAATGTTCCTAGAAAATTCAAAAGTAGCGTTCCCATAATGTTTGAAGAGTGATACAAATTAATGTTCCCTTAATATTTTTGCAAGTTTTTTTCATTTTTTTTACATTTACAAACCGGATGTTTTGAATGTTCAGAGAACCCTCAGAAATAATGGGGAACGCTATCAAAACATTCTCATAGGGGCCGGTTCACATTTCACACACAGAACGCGTTTTTCAAGTCCTTTGCATTGTTCTTGAATGTAAACACGCGCTAAATCGAATCGGTCTTTAACCGTTGCGCTCACGTCTCGTGTCTTTTGCAGTGTCTCGTGCAGGACATTTTACAAATGCGGTGCGGCGCTCAAGTTAAAGGGACACTAAGTATCTTTTTAGGTATTTTATTATCTAAAATCAATATTTTTATTCATTGAGGTCAGCTAACCAGCTGGTTTTAACGACTCCAAGAACAAAGCGGAGAAGTGGAGATCGAGCATTTGTAGCGATAGCTCCAAAACTCTGGAATGATCTACCCCTTTCTATCAGATTGGAACGTACATTTACTGTTTTTAAAAATAAGCTTAAAGAATATCTCCTAGCTCTAGCATTTAATGGGGTATAGTAGTTGCATTTGTAGGTTGATCAAACTGAGGGGTTTATTTTATTTCATTGATATTTTATGTGGTGTTAATGATGTATGTTGTTATGATTGCTTGTGTTTGTACAGCACTTTGTTCAATGACAAGTTGTGTAAAAGTGCTTAATAAATAAATAAAAGAAAGAAAGAATAAATATGTCCTCAATGGTGTACAAATACCTTGGCCAATTATCTGACTTATCCTTATAAATGAAGAATTTATTATCTTTATATACATGGGACGGGTAGGTCCACGGAGGCTTCCATGTAGTTCCGCCATCTTGCAAAACTATAATAGCAGAGAGGGACAAAAAGTACTAAGCCAACGCGTTTCCACAACGCGTTTTCGTTCAGAGCCATTCGAAACCAGCAGAAACGCAGGTGCAGAGCAGTGAGAGGCTCTTGAAACTGCACCGGCAAGTTTAAAGGGGTCATGACATGAGAAACTAAATTTGCCTTGATCTTTTGGTATATAAGAGGTCTTTGTACCATTAAAACGTCCTGCAAGTTTCATAGCTTAAGACGTCCTCCCCATTATAAACGAATCATTTATTTAATCAAGCTCTAAATACAGCTCGTTCTGGATCCATGGTAAGAAGTGACGTCACGGTACGAAGTGACGTACCAGCGTTTGCATATGACCGCCTCCAGAACAAGACAACTACGCTTTAAGCGCAAGACAACTACGCTCATTTCGTATCATTGTCGCGCGCTGCGCGCCTCACAAGTGTTCAGTCGACGGACAGCGAGTGGGTCTGTGTACAGGAGTGGGTCTGTACACAGCGAGTGGGTCTGTGTACAGGGAAATTACGATGCCGCAGATGTGCTGTTCCTGGCTGTGGACAAACAACATCTTTGAATACGCTGCCGAAAGATCCAGTCGTCAGGGAAAAATGGACGCACTTTATTTTTTGCGGACGTCTCAGTCACGGCAGTGTTAATGTAAGCGTTTGTTCTGTACATTTGAAGGATGACTGTTTTGAGAACAAATCCCAAAATGATGCTGGCTTTGCCAGAAAACTGTTGCTCAAAGATAAGTCCGTTCCGACTATTCTGGCCTCAACAACGACGACGCAAACTGTAAGTAATGTATTTAAAACTTTAAACTACTTTTTAAATACGCCGAATCCGCAAATGTTCTGGCTGGGGGCGTTAAAAATTGATGCATAGGCACTGACGTTAGCCAATCATAACAGTGGGCGTTAACACTGAACTCTTAAAGGGGAAACACCCCCAAAACAGACTGTTTGAATCAGAGGATGAGAAACAGGGTGGGAAAAGGTCATAAATCACTACATTTTTAAAGTTTTTTGTAAAAAAAAAACTATAGTAATACTATAATTGCACCTAAGGGAACATAATAATAAAATAAAATAAAACATGTCATGACCCCTTTAAAAGTCTAGATTGCATTGTTATTATGGACCATACATATGCCAAGCCACAGGAGAAGAAAAAAGAGTCAAAAATAGAACGTAAAATGCGTGGGATTTCCCCCTTTCTGGTCAATGTATCCCTGCCTCTGCTTAATTATTTTTATCCTCGGTGGGAATAAATTTATCCTCCTCTCAAAGTGATCATAGTGCTAACAGACGGATCACAAAACTTATCACGGATCCGTGGTTTGATTAAAGTCAATTTTATTTTAAAATGATTACTCACTCACTCTTGAGCGTCTGGCGCGAGTGATTTCAATGTAAAGACGCGTTTATGCGCGTCTAGAGGTCCTGCGGCGCGGTGTTTAGCGAGGCGCGGTAGACGCGAGCCTCATTCTACTCCAGTTTGCGCGAATGAGGCAAATTGCTATCACAGATAATGTCTTTTCTATAATTTCACTGTAGCTCAGCATCGCGATGTAAAGTTAACGTTATTGCATGATCACAGTTCATATATGTGGGGAAAGATAAGCTATTAGAGTAAAAATATTGCGTTAGGCTACTTCAGTTAATAAGAAAAAAGATTTTACAATTCTTGCACATGCAGTGATGAAGTTCATGTTCTCATGATTTATTTTTATGAATAACAATGTTTTCAAAACACCCCCCCAAAATTAGTTTGAATGCAAAATACAAATTCACCACTAGATGGGAGTAATTCCAACTTATTGTCCCTTTAAGAAGGTAAACTTTAAAAAAAAAAAAATTAAAGTCCCACTCCGATCATATTTTGAGCTATTTTTAAACATTCCCAGTGGTCTTTATAGTATGATTATACCATTTTTAGCCAAAATCTCAAAACCTGTGCTGTTTTCTGGGACTTTGCTTCAGCAGAGCGGCAGTAGCTCATTAGCAATTCGCCTCTGCGTTGTGGGCGGAGCCGTTTGCAAGGAGACGACCCTCCCTCTCCCCGTTGCTGAGAGCTCTGATCACCACCGATCATTATTTCACTCCGACGTCGCGGTAAAAAACAGCTCGACTTCGCCTCGATATTTCATCCCTCCCACAGTGATCAATCAGGACATATTTAGTATCAGTGGATTGCTCGGAATTTCGGGATTCGTTGATCCGCCCAGTGGAGTTACTTCGTCTAGTCTAACTCCAGTCTATTTTAGCCGGCATTTTAGCGTCTGCTACTGATTGACAGGCATTTGAATGTAGAAATACTCAGAAATACAACTTTGAGCTTATTTTTCTCAAGATATGTCCTCTAACATCAGAAAAATGCCACAAGAACATGTTAACACCTAGTAAAACATGATTTTCATCGGAGTGGGTCTTTAAGCGTCTAGACCAGGGATAGGCAACTCCGGTCCTGGAGGGCCACTGTCCTGCAGAGTTTACCTTCAGCCCTGATAACAACTCACCTGCCTGTATCTATCTAGTAATTTGAAAACATTGATTGCCTTGTTCAGGTGTGTTTAATTAGGGTTGGAGCTAAACTCTGCAGGACAGTGGCCCTCCAGGACCGGAGTTGCCTATCCCTGGTCTAGACCTTGCGTTTTTAACAGCATTTAAACGCTTTCTGTGTGAACCGGCCCTTACAACATATTTTTCTTAACTGGGTCAAAGATTCCCACTAAGCAAAATGATGTCCAAAACACGTCTTTTCAACGTCTTTGTCACAAAAGTCGGACGTTGATAAGACGTCCACTGAGGAGCCAGAATGAAAGTTTTTATGACGTCTTTTTTTGACGTGTTCTGCACGTCCGATATAGACGTTCATGGACCCTTCGTACAAGGTTACAAACTAGTTCAAATGTGGTCATTGTGGACATATTTTCAACATCATTTATGGTCTCATTTAGACATAATCACTTTGACTATTGCTGTCAGATGATCTTAGTGAGAATTAACAGAGGTTTAGATGTTGATATTTGTTTAATTTGAAGTGTCGCCATTGTGGTGATCAGTGTTTGCTTTAGTTGGGCTCTTGTTCCCCTTTCCTTTATAAGTTTTTCTCTCTACCCAGCTGGTTGCGCAATAATTCTGACTAATATATACATTTTGCTTGGAAAATGAATAGGCTATGCGATATTTTATAACACCAGAAATAACTTCAAATTACAATCATTTATCTTTAGGATGTTGGATAAGTTGCAGTGAACTTATAGCTCATTATATTTAAAATAATACAAAATTTAACAGAAGTAATTCAGGGAAGATTTTTTTAAGAAACTAAATATAATAAATATGCAAATATTTTGGGTTTAGGACCTAAGCTACTTAATAAAGATGACTTATACTTATTTAGAATGCTGCAAATTGCAGCTTTTAAAGCAATAATTGTTTTTTTTGGAGAAAGCAAGAATGTTTGGTTAGATTTAGTTTATACAGTGCATTATGGGGAGGATAACATTAAATTAAGAGCAAAAGTATACATTTTGAAAAGATATGTGCAACTCTAAAATCCAAGAATATTCCATAAAATAAAGGAATACATTGCAAAACCCTTGTGGACGCGTGAGTGAACATCACCGTCAGTTTATAATGTAAATAACACGGTTTGTAGCTCATAACATCTTACTTGTTTGTTTGTATTGTCCACTATCTATCTATCTATCTATCTATCTATCTATCTATCTATCTATCTATCTATCTATCTATCTATCTATCTATCTATCTATCTATCTATCTATCTATCTATCTATCTATCTATCTATCTATCTATCTGTCTGTCTGTCTGTCTGTCTGTCTGTCTGTCTGTCTGTCTGTCTGTCACGACACCCTTTGAAAAAAAAATGGTGGCACCCTACAGTACATTAGTGTTGTCACGATACTGGAATTTAATTTTGATAAGATAGCTTGAAAAGTATCAATATTTTATTAATATTTTTAATATTATCAAATTTTTTTGGTTATCCATTGAAAGTCTAACAATACTTTCTTCTGAAGAGATCACTTTATATAATGACAGATTTTAATTTAGGCTTTTATTCATATATAGACATTGCTCAATTACAATTATAACTATCTCACCTAAATGTTTGCTCACTCAATGTACTTGTGTTTTTAAAATGGGGTAATTTTGTTGCAAAAGCACAAGATAGTTTGATTTTAAACTTTGAATTGAATTTTTTTTTAAAGACAAGAAAACAGACAGTACTAAAATAAGAACAAATAAAAAATTACTAACGATAGCATACATAAATTAATTGTCTATCTATCTATCTATCTATCTATCTATCTATCTATCTATCTATCTATCTATCTATCTATCTATCTATCTATCTATCTATCTATCTATCTATCTATCTATCTATCTCAGATGTGAGAGAGGAATAAACATGATCACAGCGCCCTCTGCTGCTGTTGTTGTTAATACACACTGTTTGGTGACGTCACATCATGGCGCGACACTTGCTGTCTGTAAACTGCATGTTTCGGTTCACTCGAGGATACAAGAACAGTCAACGACTCAAACACACATGTTGTGGATCATCATGTACTGATGCCTCGAATCTGTGTGTGATTCATGACAGACAGAATCAGCGCTTCACAATCACTCTCGACTGCGACGGTAAGAGAAAATAACGTTATTCATTCTGTCTCAAACCTAGAGAGCACAAAACAGCAGATTCAGTCGCTGGTGTCCACTAGATAGGCAGCACTCTAGTTATGAGCCTGCATCTCTGATAACAATATCCCCAGTGTGTGTGTGTGTGTGTGTGTGTGTGTGTGTGTGTGTGTGTGTGCGTGTGTGTGTGTGTGTGTGTGTGTGTGTGTGTGTGTGTGTGTGTGTGTGTGTGTGTGCGTGTGCGTGTGCGTGTGCGTGCGTGTGTGTGTGTGAGTGTGTGTGTGTGTGTGTGTGTGTGTGTGAGCAGGAGCAGCGAGTAGTGCAGCACTGAAGTACACTATCACACATGATCAGCTGGTGGAGTTGATGTCTACTGAGGTCCCTCAGTCTCACAGGGGAAAAGGTGTTGCTGCACACCTGGCGAAGGTCAACCCGCTTTACACTCCCTCACTTACTCAAGCTCTGCTGTTTAACTCAATCCTCCTCTTCTTTTCTTCTTCAGGCTGCGCTGGATTTCGTTGTTGAAGAAAACATGAAAGCGAGGATCTCCTGTTGGTACATTAGGAAATATGTGGATGAAAATCCACATCTGAGATACCAGACTCATATTGAAGATAAATAAAGGCAGAATTTAACCTTCAACACATTAACAGTTTATACCTCCATGTTGTATTTTATGATCATTTTATATAAGTTTTTTTATAAACCATATAAGTGATAACTCTACTGCTTAGCAACAGCATAGCAACCACCCAGGAAACCCTAGTAACCACTCATCAATGTCACTTTTTATTAATTTCATTTTCTGTGACCTTGCTGAATAAAAGCACAATTTTCTTTATCTTTTTTTTTTCTATCTTACTGACTGAGTTTAATATTTAAATATATTTCAATTCACAATTTTACACTCTATAAAAGTGTCAGTTTTAACACATGTAGTGAGTGTGTTCAGGGACAACACATGTTGTGTCAAATTTAAGACTCACTGTACTGTACATTATTCAGTTATTCACGCTTCAACCCCTAATAGACAATGCTGCGTTTGAGAAAAGTTCATGAAGAGTAAACGGTTAATCAAATTCACACTTTGAATCAAACTAAAATGTGACAAAATATTGTATTTAAATAACTTTTATTTACACTGGCCTGTTTGTTTGAGAACATAGAGAACACTGCATACAATGAACATTGAGTGTCACGCACTCTTATAAAACGATGTGTTGAAAACAACACAACCTGTAAAAAAAGATGTTAAAAATTACATTTTGTGTAGAGCCATAACAAACAACTTGTGTAATTTCTTAACACATCTCAGTGTTTATATAAGGACTACACATTTTGTGTTACCTTTGACACAACTAATGTGTTATTCCTCTTTACACAGAAGTGTGTCGAAACCTTTTATACACTAATGTGTTATAGTTACACAACTTGTGTCAGATATGTGTTATATGTTATTTTTGATCAATCTGAACCGAACTTGGATCGGTCAAGGTTTAGATGTTGATGTTTCATTGAATGTTTCATTTGAAGTCACCAGAATCGTGATCAGATCAACTCCTCGGCGACCTCAGTGGTAGCCTACGGCCCAGCTACATATTAAAGCTTAGGTGTCCCACAGTAGTTTAAGGGCAAATGAAGCTTTAGTGAAGCACTGAACCACTTAGAAGAATTGTTTTGAAAACGGGTTCATTACTCGAAGCTTCAGTAACAGCGACCTCGCCTGGTGAAGTGCCAAGGCTGCATCTAAATTATCCCGACTAGATAGTGGACAGAAGGCTTTAAGACGAGTGAAATAAATCACCAGACTGCCATCACTATCCCACTGTGCCCTAATTAACCCAAATCATCTGTCAGTAAAAAAAAAATATTTTTTTACTTCTGAAATGAATAAATATAATTATTATTATTTATTTGTTTTTTTTTCATTTTTAAGTGGACACATCTAGTCTCTAGACGTAGAGAGCTCGTAGCTTTACGTCATCACGTTCAGTCCAGTTTGGGGCGGGGCTTGATGTCGCGGAACTCACCTGTCAGTCTGGAGAGTGAAACCGAAAGCGTCGAATCAGAAAAATAGACGCCATTTCAGAGAATTCAAGATCAGAAATGGCTTCACATGTCACGGTAAGTTTGTTTAATAGCTATAATATCAACATTATTATCAGTAAAATAAATGTAATAGGCCCATCAATAGCATCTATCTGTAGATCGAGCATTTGCGTCTAAACATGTCGAACTCAAACTCGCTAAAGGTGATCGCTACGTCACGGTGGAAACTAACACTCACGTGAATTGATAAACTTGGTATTTTATTTAAAATCCTGGTCTAGATAGTATCGGTCGTGGTTTGGTTTGACTGTAAATAACCATATGTGAATATATAGTTAACCCATAAACCGCAATAGTAAAGTTATGTGAGTTTATCGAACAATGACCAACCTTGTCTAAAGTAAACCGCAGCCGAGTCCAAATACAGCAGCCGAGACTGACATGAACTGTGCTGCAATCTGCTTACAAAACTGGATGATGAGTGTAGATTTATGTGCTGTAACTGAAAACAATAATAAACAAAACAATGTAAACACAGAAACACGTAAGAAAGTTGAAGTTGGTCTGCAAGTAGGCCTATCATTTAGGGTGGATGTAATAATCCGAAGTTCAGCGTCAAACTTCCTTATTTTTGATTAGTGCAACACAGCATTCATTACAGGTCTGTTAAACAAACCCACACACTTTGTAAAGCACAACTACAATATCCCAAAGGAATGCAAGGTGTGCAGAACTTTTGATTTGGGTAATTCTGTTGGATCATAATTTAGGCTTCTCTCTCTCTCTCTCTCTCTCTCTCTCTCTCTCTCTCTCTCTCTCTCTCTCCCCCTCTCTCTCCCCCTCTCTCTCTCTCTCCCCCTCTCTCTCTCTCTCCCCCTCTCTCTCTCTCTCTCTCTCTCTCTCTCTCGTACTTAAACAATATCAGTATTGGAAATAGTGCTGCATGATTAATCGCAATTAACCTGAATTCAAGCTTTAACCAGTTTGGCTTAGTGTGATTATGAAATCGCAAAGGCTGCGCAAATCTTTTTATTTTAATGCGCTGCTGGACAGTGACGGACGGCTCTGTGATAAGTAGTAAATGCTGCTCCATCTGAAACCACTGCAAGTTTAATGTGCATTTGATAAAGCAACACACGTCAAACATCTTTCCAAACATGAGAAGCATAATGAACCTCTTGTTCAACAAATTGTCCGGTCAATTTTTTACCGGTCCAATAAGCGATAAGAGGGAGTGGCTGAGAACGATGACGTTGGGGATAAACTACGATAAAACCTGTTGGAATGCATCTTTTTCAGCGATTTTTTTTGGGACCGTATCAGTGAACACCCCTGACCACTCGGTGAGTTTCACGTCTTTGTAAACGAAAGTTTAATGTGTTTTTAGGAAGGAATCTTCCTAGAATCACACCTAGACAAGAGGTCTGTGGATAAGAGTAAAACTTTAACACACAATAAACAATATAAATAACATTAAATCAAACAGTCCATGTCAGAAAGTTTATGAAATTAGAACAATCTAGTAAAACCAAAGAGTTTCTTTTTAATTTAATTTCCAAATCAAGTGTATTATTCTTGTTTTTGTTTTTTGCCACACACAGGCTTGATATCAAATCTATCATTTACGTACCTGTAAAATGAGTGTGAATGAGAAGAGAGAGGAGGAGGCATTTGTGGACACTCAGAGAGCACCATCTCCAGTATTCAGCTATGTGTCTATGAAGAGTAACAACTCCATGTATCAGCCCCCTAATCTCAGTGATGGACCATCTCCAGGATTCAGCTGTGTGTCTATGAAGAGTAACAACTCCATGTATCAGCCCCCTTATCTCAGTGATGGACCATCTTCAGGATTCAGCAGTGTGTCTATGAAGAGTAACAACTCCATGTATCAGCCCCCTTATCTCAGTGATGGACCATCTTCAGGATTCAGCTGTGTGTCTATGAAGAGTAACCACTCCATGTTTCAGCCCCCTTATCTCAGTGATGGACCATCTTCAGGATTCAGCTGTGTGTCTATGAAGAGTAACAACTCCATGTTTCTGCCCCCTTATCTCAGTGATGGACCATCTTCAGGATTCAGCAGTGTGTCTATGAAGAGTAACAACTCCATGTATCAGCCCCCTTATCTCAGTGATGGACCATCTTCAGGATTCAGCAGTGTGTCTATGAAGAGTAACAACTCCATGTATCAGCCCCCTAATCTCAGTGATGGACCATCTCCAGGATCCAGCTGTGTGTCTATGAAGAGTAACCACTCCATGTTTCAGCCCCCTTATCTCAGTGATGGACCATCTTCAGGATTCAGCTGTGTGTCTATGAAGAGTAACAACTCCATGTATCAGCCCCCTAATCTCAGTGATGGACCATCTCCAGGATCCAGCTGTGTGTCTATGAAGAGTAACCACTCCATGTTTCAGCCCCCTTATCTCAGTGATGGACCATCTTCAGGATTCAGCTGTGTGTCTATGAAGAGTAACCACTCCATGTTTCAGCCCCCTTATCTCAGTGATGGACCATCTTCAGGATTCAGCTGTGTGTCTATGAAGAGTAACAACTCCATGTTTCTGCCCCCTTATCTCAGTGATGGACCATCTTCAGGATTCAGCAGTGTGTCTATGAAGAGTAACAACTCCATGTATCAGCCCCCTTATCTCAGTGATGGACCATCTTCAGGATTCAGCTGTGTGTCCATGAAGAGTAACAACTCCATGTTTCTGCCCCCTTATCTCAATGATGGACCTGCTGTGACCTCTGACCCTGCGTGAGTATCATTCACTATCTGCTAGAGCTGCAGGATTCTTTTTTGTTGTTGTTGTTAAAAATAGAGATCACGATTCTGAATAGACAACTAAACAAAATATGTAATTTACTAGAGGTTCTGCTAGGGGTGGGAGATATTGACAAAAATTAATATCTCGATATTTTTTTCCAATATCTCGATATCGATATTCAGACGATATTTTTGCAATCCTTCAAAGAAATGTGTGCAAACAGGCAAAGAAGGTCCAGCTGGTCTTTTGACTTGCTGCATTTGACCTATCATTGTATAGAATTACTAGTACAGTACATAAAGATATGAGACATTATTGATTTAAACATGAACCCAGTTACTGTACTAAATATTTATTGTAATACAAGAACAGTGCTTTTTCAATACACTATATGTACGTAATAAATTAACTTTGTGCTTTGCAAATAGGCGGTTCACAAAATTCATGGTTTGTTTCGATACGATACAGTGATGTACGTTTTCGATACAGCAAAAAGAAAGAAATGCCAGATAAATGCAAACAAAGCATATGTTGCCTTTTCTATCAGCTATTTCATTAATCGTTCATCTGCTTTACTCTTAACGTTTTTGGATTGTTGCTTCAACCTAAGAAACGTCATAACACACAGGTAAGAACTCCGTAGTTGTATTGCAAAGTAGTAGCAGCACTTACTCTCGTGCAATTGAGGAACGATCGTGATTTTGTACAAAAAAAAAACATAAAATACAGTCAAACAAACCCCATACAGTATTAAAATCGCTTCATATCATAGTTTAGAAGGTTATAGTGTGTGTTATTTGTTTTCTCTTTAATTTCCTTCAGCTCTTTTCATGTTTGGGGGGTCTGATTGTACAAATTATGAAATATTCGATATCCCAATTTTGCATATCGTCCAGACAACAAATTGGATATTATCGTCTAAACGATATATCGCACGCCTCTAGGTTCTGCACAAATTTTAACTGCTGCAGTCTATTAAAAAATATCGAATTAATTTAAATTAATTATAATTATTATTACTTTAGTTTTTACATTTGAATGAATGATACACTGATTTTCTTGTTTCATTACTTGAGGAGTCAGCATTTTTGAACAAATCTCTTGAATTATTGATTCAATGACCAATACATTTTATTAATAGTCACTTCTCGCCACCTACTGGTGCGACGATGTAATTCATAATATCTTTATTTACATATTTTAAGTGTAAAGTTCCCTATCTGTCAGTCATGTTCAACGTAATTTGGATACTGACAAATGGGGTCTCAAATGGGAGCCCCAATCCCCTCTGAGTAGTAGAAAAATGGCCAATGAAATTGGTGAGTGAGATTTGCATACCATTCCCCCGGGCATACGGTTATGAGCTAGCCGGCAGCTCACTCATACAGATTTTTGCTTCTGAGCCGAGGGGCTGCGCACAACAATCGCTCTTTCCAATCACCTGCTATTAAAGATTTTCTAAAAGAGCTGCAAAGAGGAGATCTCTCTTTGTTGGAAAGATCAAGGCGCATTCAGCAGTGTTTCTCCAGCTAAGGCAGAGTGCACAGTTAAGTGCTGTGACTCCCCCCGGGTGCTTTGGCGTAAAATAACAAACGTACCTAAAAGAGCAAGTATGGGCGGTGAGCATCTTTTTAAATATGCCTTTCCGTCCTTGTGTTTTTCTGGATGCGGTCATTTCCTGTCCTCGTCTGATGGCCACGGTCACTGCCTTACGTCTGGGCCGCTGAGACTGCGTTCGTGGATGATTCTTGTCCTAATTGCAAGAGCATGACCATGTTGACATTACGGTTGTGAATCTCCTTCAATCTCCTAGAGTCCCCTCTGCTGTTACCCAGACCGGTTCCTCTGCACAGCACCGGGCTGAGGTGGTTAACACCCAAATCAGTTCTTCCGAGTGAGGAAGCTATTTGGAATTACCCCGGGTATGTTGGTTGTCCCTCTGGTGCCGCTCACGTGGAGCCTGAGAGCCTGACTAGCTCTTCCCAGTCCTTTCCCACTGGCTCATGTGGACAATCAGACTCGGCTACATGATTCAGTTAGCCAGGCATCTCCCCAAGGTTCAGCTGCGTCCTTTTTACCTCAGTCGCAGGCAAAGACGCTGTGCTGCAAGCGGAGATTGTGGTCCTCTTGGTGAAGGACGCAATAGAGCCTGTCCCTCCAGCCGAGATGAAGTCAGGGTTTTACAAGATTGGTTACGAGCGATCTTGGATCAGCGAGTCTTGAACTGGGCCCTTTCTCAAGCTCCCCTTCAAGATACTAGCGGAGAAACACATCACCATGTGTATTTTCCCCCTTAGATTGCTTTGCAGCAATTGACCTGAAGAATGCATACTTCCACATCTCCATTCTGCCTCAACACAGACCGTTATTTCGGTTTGCTTTTGAGGTTGGGGCGTATAAGTACAAGGTCCTCCCCTTTGGGCTGTCCCTGTCTCCCTGCATCTTTACCAAAGTTCCGGAGGCTGCCCTTGCCCCGCTAAAGAGGACCTATTAACATTGAAGAATTAGTGGTTAAACTTTATTTATAATACTATTCCTCAGCAATTTGAGCACAATCTTTTGTTTATAGCTTTTATTTTGCATTATTTGCAACTAGGGTAACTAGGCAGCTGTGGTATATGTTTCTGGCTTCAGAAGTCATCTGAAATACAGACGTTGCCACAGTTCTTCTGGATTCTGTCTCAGTTTTTTCTGTTTCTTCATGTATATCTCATTATGATCTGAAATGTATCTCTGTTTTTCTCAGTATCATCAGCAGGAAGAGAAAGATAGCAGCTTCTCCAGTATCCAGATGTGTGTCTATGAAGAGTAACAGATACATGATTCACCCCACTGACCTATGTAATGAAGCCGTGCCCTTTGACCCTATGTGAGTATATTAATGTACACTTAAAAATTTATTTCTTTACTCTTTTACTTACCGTATTTTCCGGATAAGTCGATCCGGAGTATAAGGTCGCATCAGTCAAAAAATGCGTCATGAAGAGGAAAAAACATATATAAGTCGCACTGGACTATAAGTCGCATTTATTTAGAAATGTATTTCACAAAATTCAAGAACAGACATTTAATATGGAAAGGCAAGTTATTCAACTACACAATAGCACACAGAACAACAGGCTGAATAGGTGTCCGGTATGTTAACGTAACACATTAACAGTTATTCAGCTACACAATAGCATAAAGAACTGGGAGGCTGAATAGGCTAAATTAACATAACACCGTGTCCTAACCAGTTGCGATGCGATAAGATCCAGCGACAAATAATTTGTCTGTCCACACTAGACGCGGCGCGACTGCGAGATGGGTAAAAATCAATCAAAACCCACAGCCAGTCAGAACAGCGTGTGGGCGGGCTCTCGCGTCAAGCGCACGGCACCAGAGAGTAATCTTGACGGCAATCTTAAGAAAATGGATAAGTAGCTACATAATCAAATTCACAAATATTACACCATTTAAACATTATTCAAATACATAGGCTACTGAGTTTCTAAAACTATTTTTGTCAAATAATACACTTGTTTTACAGTTTGAACATTCTTGTTTTCATTTGTTTAATTTCAAGATCTGAGGTGAACTATCCATGGTTGCTTTTACAGCTACAAAGCTGGAGCACTAAATGATATTCAAAGTCACATTACACACTGTTAACATTAAATAAAGCACATAAACAGTAGCTGAGATTATCATTGCCACACTTTGTGTTTGTTGTTCCAACACGATGTCGCAGAAAAATAGGAACCGTTTTTAGGACATAGCTGGTTAGAACAAAAACTCTGATAAACATGGTGTTGCGGCGCGTTACGGCATTACGGCACGTGTAGTTAGGACACGGTGTTATCCAGCGAGTCCAACAAGCAAGTTACCGGTAAGCAAGTTCACCAAGCTCCCGCGATCTCATTCCACATCACTGAATTTCTTTATCCTCTGTGTTGCTTCTGAAACAACAACAATGTTTTCTCTTGGTTCATGAATTCATTTTGATTTATAAGTCACACCTGACTATAAATCGCAGGACCAGCCAAACTATGAAAAAAAGTGCGACTTATAGTCCGGAAAATACAGTACTGGTTTGTAAAGAAGGACTACACGCCTGCGCACATGTATATTAAAACGCGCATACCTATAGATTAAACACGTAATACGCATGTGCATGCCATCAGCGTTCTCACAGGTTCTATTCCATAACCTATTTAAAGGTTTGCGTTCTCGAGCCACCAGGCACTGTCTTGTGTAAATGAGCGGCTGGAGCACTTTGAGGGTTTTAAACTGTTTGAACGGTGTCTAAGTTAATAACTAATGATCCTTGTGACGGAAGTGAATCAATCAAAACTAACTTTAGCTGGACAATAACTTTATTCTAGAGCTGCTGTAAAGCCAAACAATCTCTGTTACTTTAATCTCCTATTATCACTGTAAAGCTGCTTTGAAACAATCTATATTGTTAATTAAAAGCACTTTATAAATGAAGGTGACTTGACTTTGCTCTTACTTCATTTAATTTAGGAAATGTTTTAAAACTCATTTAATTTTCATTGGGTCAACAAAATTTAGTTGGATTACATCAACTTTATTACGTTTGTCAAACTAAATCTTCTTACATCATTCCATGTAATTTAATGAATGTACTAAGGTATATTTAATTATTATTATTTTGTTGATACTATTTAATTTAATCAGTGAGAGAGAGAGTGAGAGTTAACAGATGAAATAAGTAGGCTACAAAATTGCCATTTATGAATGAAATTGAACTCTGTCCCTCTAGGGGGGTTGGGGGGCATGCCCCCCCGTAAGAAAATTTTGAGCTTTTTAATATTAAATTCATCAATCTGGTGCACTTTGAGAGTTCAAAATTAAAAGCTCCAACCCATATTCAGTGTGCAAATTAAACAAAGAAAAATGGGAACCTCTTTTAGATGTGTCTGTCTACATTACACTACTACATAATAATAGTTATATTATAATATTAATCCCATGATAGTAATAGCCATATATTGTAAAACAAATACACTGAAAAATAAAGGAAACTTTCATAATTAGTTTTGTACTAATTTATATACTTTACATTAAAGATGTGATTGGTTCAGCCCAGTGTCAATGGGCCGCTGATCTACGTGTTTCACGAAAAATGTCAGAAAAAAAAACTAACACTGACAACTTTTTTGACCAATGGATTACACCGGCACTAACACAGCATCGCCAATTAATACAAATAAAAAAAACTAACGGGTCTCCGATGTACGAGTTTTATGGGCTATTAAGACAAAAAAAAAATATATATATATATTAGATGTATCGGCCCAAAAAGCACCGGGAATCTCCCAGTAGCCCCGATGGCCAGTAGGCTATGCGTGGACGTCACACTTTAAATCCTACCTGTTGCCTTTCACCATCCACTTATTTAGCTGCTGGCGCATCAATTGACATGCCATCTCCTTTTTCTCTCTTTCTTTTTCTATTTTTAGCCCCGACAGCTTTTTTACTTTATCCATGACAACTCACTACTCGTTCCTGCTCGCTCAGCGCTCACGGCGCCCCCGCCCGCTCGCGATATTATCCCCCCCTCTATGTCAAAATTCTATGATGGAATCTTATGAGGGCGCCTACTCTAGCCAGTTAGTCCTCTAGACGGTTATATAACATTGAGGAAATGCAGAAATTATTTAGAAATGCACAACAGCAGCTCACATATAGAAAATACCCCAAAAATATATTACATTTTTATTTATTTTTAATGCGCCGCATATAGCGCATACCCACTTTTTGCGCCACTGTGAAGCTAGCTGAACAAACTCTTAGTTTAAGAGCAGGTTTAGAGTTGACAAATCCAGAAAAATCCAACCTGGTTTAGATCAGCGGTCTCACAAAGCTCAGTATAAACTTTTCTGTCAACTCAGGTTTGATCCAGAGTTTGCAATTAACTCTGAAGCGCGTGCTCCTGAAAGTGTGACACGTGCGGCAAACGGCCAATCACACTGAACATGTAGAGCACCAGTTTGATTAACTTGTTTGACGACGCAATTCACTTCTCTTCTGAAGATTAAGAGATAATTTAGGCAGGAATAAACACCACTACAGCAGCAACAGTTTGAGAAGGCAGCTGAGAAGAAAATATCTGACTATATCAATACATGATGTGAATCAAAGAAATATGCCTAATAATCACATAGGAAATATGCCTTCACAAAGAGCTCAAATAAATACACATTGTTTATATGAATACATGTATTATATTAATTTAAAAGGAAAGTTTAATATTACTTGTCAATTAAAATAAGAATTATATGAATATATTATATGAATTAAAAGTAATTAGATTTCATATCATATAAGTAGTATAATGAATAATTAGCAAAAGATGAGCAATTTTGTCTCTAAATTTTTTTCACTATAAAATTTGGAGTGAGAGATACGGGGAAGTGGCTTTATCGCATCAGATACATGTCACTTTACTCACAGCTGATTGGTCCAGTTTGGGTTTGCGATCTCTAACCCAGAATAAAACCTGTTCCGGAGCAGGCTAGCTGTGTAGCGTAACACTTGTTTCACACATACTCAGATTGCAGTGTGTATCTTTTTGCAATTCAACAGAGTTATTAACATATGAACAAGAAGGCAAACAGTTTGAAATGATACCTTGCAATTCAGATGAAAGTCGAGTGTTAATCAAAGAACTTTCCTGATGAATTTGGTGATTGGTGAACGAACGTCAGTCACTTCAGTCTGAATCTAACAGGATACTTCAGTCGGTTCACTAATGTATCGGGCACTGACTAAATCAAACGTTTGTTCATGCGGCTTGTGAGTAGATCAAACTCCGCTGAGTTTGAGTTACAATTCTTATCACCCGATGTCTGTGATTTCATGCACCGATTAGGACCGGACTAACATCTATTATTAGGTCAAGGTGTGTGTTTTCTAGACGTGGGAATTACAGAAGGACATCTCCTATGCTTGCACGCATCACAGATGAAGTATATGTTTTTTTGTTTTTTTATGAATTACTTATTGATATAACTTTTATTTATTATTAAAACCATATTTAATAACCTTTTTTATGTAATTTTATAGAAGTGTCTCTTTATAATAAACCCACATAAGTGAGCAGAGACATCTAGACAAGTGCGTGACACTGATATTAAAATGGGCAGTCTTCGCAGTTTCCACGATTTGGCTCTATATATCAGTTTTATAATTTTATTTTTTCGTCAGATTAAATAATAGCATGCGAATGAGGAGAAGCGTTAGTATAATACAATGTCGGCAATCATTGACATTCGCATTTGAGAGTATTAGATTTCTCAGAGGACCGTTCAGTTTGCCGAAAAACATTAGAAAAAAGGTGATTTTCCATGGATTTTTTGGGAAAGTTGTGTGAGAAAAACACAGATATGGCAGATTCGGACAAATTCATTCAAAGTACATCTGTGAAACACACATTTCTCTAACATCCCCCTGGAAAACTAGTCCTGTCCGAATAGGGACACATTTACACCTCATGAAAAGGAGGATTTATTTTACCATTGTGTTAAGGATCCACCAGCTTTGATGGTCAGCTGTTGGAAATGGTAAACAAACTGAATTGTTGGACAACTTCGAGAGTTGCAAGGAAAACATTGTAGAGGAATTGCTTTAAGTGGCTTGTAGACTCTGACGTCAGAAGGTCTGGACTCTATCGCAGCTTTTCTTGGCCAAGGACCGCCCAAGAGGACGTTTGACTGACATAACGTAACCAATCACAGTTTGTTTTGTTCCGCGTCATGTTTAGGGGCGTGACAATATAATGTTGATGTTCCTAAAAATAACAGACCGACGTGCATCTAATAAATGATTAATTCTAAAAGGTTTTGCATTATTACTGCAACAATGGAGCTGCGAACTTAACATACTTTGAAAATCCAGGTTTAGATAATTCTGCCAATCGTCAGCCTCACCACAGGCTCTACTCTTCAGCACAATAGTAACTCACACATATCAGAAAAACTTTGAAATTCCAAAATAATACAATATTAAACACTAACAGACCCCCCATTAATATTGTGCAAAACTCATAAAATAACACTTAAGTTTAACATTTACTCTCCTTTAACAGTTAGAAGCAAAACATTCTGGGAACTAGACATCTGTTGTAACCACTGATTGTAACTCATTCTGAGAGTGTATACGTATGTGTGTATATAAGTGTGTACAATACATTTACATTTATATGGGAACATGTATGTGCAGTATATGTACATATTAAAGGGTCATGAAACCCTAAATCAAATTTTCTGAGATTTGAACAGAGGTATGTGTGAAATCAACTGGCCATAGATTTATTTCTTTTATTATGTAAAAGAGGTTTATTAAACAAACACTTCTTTATCATTTTGGTTGCGGTATGATTTTTAATAACATCTTTCAATATTAAAGATATTTACATATTTTCTCTATTTTGATAAATGTCTTTTCTGTTTGTTTTAATGTGTTTTCAGTGGTGGGAGAGCTGACCAGATCAGATATGTGTCCTGTCAGACCAGCACATCCTCCTCCTGCCAGAAACACATCAGTCATCATGACACAGAAGCAGCCCTGCAGCTCGATTCTCACCAGCCAGTGCATGAGTATCTGCAGAGAGTCAAAGACCAGCACAAAACCAGCATGAAGAACAGATATGAGAGCTTATTTGAGGGAATCAAACTACAAGAGAATCAGACCCTCCTGAACAGGATTTACACACAGCTGTACATCATAGAGGGAGAGAGTGAAGGAGTGAATGAAGAACATGAGGTGCTACAGATGGAGAAAAGTTACAAGACACTTCAAGACACTCCAATCCACTGCAATGACATCTTTGATCCTTCACCTGAGCTAGGATATGAGGACATGAGAAGAGAGAAGAAGGACAAAATCAAGTCTGTTCTTACTAAAGGCATCGCTGGAATTGGAAAAACCGTCTCTGTGCAGAAGTTCATTCTGGACTGGGCCGAGGGAAAAGCCAATCAGGATGTAGATTTCATGTTTGTTCTTCCATTTAGAGAGCTGAACTTGATTAAAGATCATCAGTACAGTCTTCACAGACTTCTGCTGGACTTTCATCCTGAACTTCGAGATCTGGACTCAAAGATTTATGATGAGTGTACAGTTGTGTTAATATTTGATGGTCTGGATGAAAGCAGAATTACACTGATGTTTTCAGACAGTGAGAAAGTTTCTGATGTGACTGAGACTTCATCAGTGGGTGTGTTGATGTCAAACCTCATGAAAGGAGATCTGCTTCCCTCTGCTCTCATCTGGATCACCACCAGACCAGCAGCAGCCAATCAGATCCCCTCCAAATACATCAACCGTGTGACAGAAATTCAGGGATTCAATGAGCCTCAGAAGGAGGAATATTTCAGGAAGAGAATCAGTGATGAGCATCAAGCCAGCAGAATCATCTCACACATCAGAAGAGCAAGAAGCCTCCACATCATGTGTCACATACCCGTCTTCTGCTGGATCTCAGCCACTGTGCTTCAAAACATCCTGAATAAAGATCTCAGTGCAGAAATCCCTCAAACTCTGACTGAAATGTACATCCACTTCCTCCTCATTCAAACTCATATGAGGAACCAGAAGTATGAAGAGAGAGATCCAGAGAAACTCCTGCAGTCCAACAGAGAAGTGATTGTGAAACTTGCTGAACTGGCTTTCAATCAGCTGATGAAGGGCAATGTGATGTTCTATGAGGAGGACCTGATTGAGAGCGGCATAGA
Source organism: Phoxinus phoxinus (assembly GCF_949152265.1). Taxonomy (NCBI): domain Eukaryota; kingdom Metazoa; phylum Chordata; class Actinopteri; order Cypriniformes; family Leuciscidae; genus Phoxinus; species Phoxinus phoxinus. The sequence continues at coordinate 48,082,068 of NC_136876.1, forward strand.
CGTCTCTGACGCCTCAGTGTATTCTGGGATTTGTACTGAGATCTTTAGGGAGGAATCTGTGATCTATCACAGAAAGGTTTACAGTTTTGTACATCTGAGCTTTCAAGAGTTTTTTGCTGCACTGTATGTGTTTTTCAGCTATTTACACAAGAATAGTGAAGTTCTGAAAATGTTCCTCACAGGAAAGTCCAGAACTCGGTGTGAGAATATTCCTCTAGATGTGTTTCTGAAGGAAGCAATGAATAAAGCCTTGGACAGTAAAAATGGACAGCTGGATCTTTTCCTTCGATTCCTTCATGGCATCTCGCTTGAGTCCAATCAGAGAGTCTTACAGGATGTGCTGATTCACACAGAGAACAACCCAGAGAGCAGCAAGAAAATAATCCAAAACCTCAAACGAGGTCAAAAAACCAATGTCAGTCCTGAAAGATGGATGAATCTGTCACACTGCTTGATTGAGATAAAAGATAGTTCTGTTGTTAAAGAAATGCAGGCATTTTTAAGCTCTAAAACAAAAAGAAAAAGTCTTTCACTTGCACAATGCTCAACATTGGCAAACATGATCCTGATGTCAGATGAGGTGATGGATGAGTTAGACTTTATGAAGTACAACATCAAATCAAAAGAGGGGAAATGGAGACTGTTACCTGCTGTGAGGAACTGCAGAAAAGCCATGTAAGTGTGTAGATCTAAGAATATTACAGCATGTAAACATAATGTGAAACAAGTTGTGATAGAGGTTTGATGAGTATTTTCTGGATTTGTGTTTTTGCTGCAAATCTTGTTTTAATTTTCAACCAAATTCATGTTTAGTTTTATGAAATAGATTGTTACTTTGATTTGATCTAAATTATATTAGTACTAATACAATAACCACCCTTAAAGAAAGAAAAAAACAGATTTCCCAGCAAATTTTGATTTAGTTTTAGTCATAGTCTTTTGACTAAAATGGCATTTTAGTTTTTGTCATATTTTAGTAATCTGAATTGTTTTAGTTTTAGTCTAGTTTTAGTCAACGAAATATAATAAAATTTTAGTACTAAAATCGAATGGGTTTTGTTAAATTGTAATGCATTAATTTAGAATTTCTCTAAAATGTCCAAACCCATTATATATTCCCATAGAAAACGTGTATTAACCTGTTAATATGAATATTTTTTTAAAGTTTGAACATGCAATACAGACACAGATTTAGCACTGTGACATAAAATAATATATTAAAATTAAATAAAAACACTTCTCCTAAAGTAGAACAGTGTTTTTTTTCAATTAATGATTAGTCTTTAACTTATATAGGCTACATCATTCTTTATTCTTTCAAGCAGAAATATAATTAATCCTTATTGAAGCTATTAAAGAGCAGTGAATGCTTTTCTCTTTTTATTTTGTTGTTTGATCAATATTAAGTGTACAGACAGCATTAGGTTTATTACGCACTGTCAATTTAAGACCGAGTGTGCAGATCCAATGCACTGCTGATGCACATCCGATATTCTCACAACTGTACGTTTTGTAAAGACATAACCCACTGTGTTTACGGTAAATACTCTCCAAAACGGACATTTAGACTTAATGTTGTGTGTATGTGTCCATTCAGACGCGAAAGAGAGCTCAATTCAGTCCTTGCGCGCATCGCGCTGTCTATGTGCAGGGCTGCACGCTTCGGGTTGTGTGTGTGTGTGTTCGCACAGAAAAACGTACAGAATAAAGTTATCTTTCGCGTCGTCACTCTTATTCAGATCTATCCATATGTCTGCTCTTCTTTTCTCCCAGACCAAATCAGTTCTGAATGTATCTCTTCCCCAATCGTCCCTCCCTAACATTTCTGTTTAATTTTTATTCGTTGACGAACATCAATACATTTTCTTCATAGTTGTCATCATTTAAAACAGGTTTTTATTTAATTATCGTCTTGTTTTCGTCTGTGAAAAAATGGCGTTGACGAAAATAATGACGAAAATGATTCGTCAACAAAATTAACACTGTTTCCCAGGTTTTCCACGTTATCACAGATTTCATGTGGGACATGTTCAAAAAACACGATTCCCATGTGAAAAGTACGTGATATTCATGTTTTTTTTCTATAAAGAAAAAAACAGTCGTATAAAGAACAAGAAAAAATATTTTAGCAACGTTATACATGTATATAAACTATTGCTTTTAATTAATCTTTATTAATTGATCTTTATTTTATTTGCTTGACTTTGCTGCAGTAAAGAGCAGAGAGTGAATGGTCAGCCATTTTTTTCTGTTGAAGCCTTTTAATCAAGGAATTATTGCAACCTTATGGAAACACCAGCATGCCTTTAAGCAGAGTTTTCCTTTTTCAGATTAACAGACTGTAAACTCACTGATCAGCACTGTGAAATCTTGGCTTCAGCTCTGCAATCATCAAACTCCTCCCTAAGAGAGCTGGACCTGAGTAAAAATAACCTGCAGGATTCAGGAGTGAAGCTGCTCTGTAAGGGACTGGAGAGTCCAAACTGTCAACTCAACATACTGAGGTTTATGTTTCACATTGATTCATTATTCAATATGTAAATGTCCAAGTACAGTTCCCTTTCTAGAATGTTTAAGAAGATGAATGTATGAAGTATTTCACATTGACAGTGTTAATATATAACAAACAATCTGCAGGGAAATGCTCCAAACAAACATATAATCATGTGGTGCGATTCAGGATGTCATAAAAAATAAATGCTCACTCTTCCTAACGCTAGGGGTTCTTCCGAAGGCTGTACAGAGACACAAACATATTGTTTAAACCAGACACTTAAAGGGAACATTCTAAAAAGATCGCCTTCATTCCTCATTAATTTGTCCTGTTGTCAGAAGTAGCTCAAGTAGGTAGATTATGTCAGAAATAGAACAGGCATCTGTCTACTGTCCGCAACAAGTGTGGACCGCAACATTGATTATAACTAGTTTATATTTGTTTTTGACGCAATGTGGTACAACATTCTGTTCACATTTGGGTTTGACTGGGTGTCATTTCCAACATCCTCATAATGAGCCATATTAGCACATCTGCCAATCTTACTAGGCTTCTTAATCTTTGTAAAAACTACTTCAAAAGTTGCAGTAAGATACTGAACTTATGAGTTAAAGTAGGCGCTGTTGTGGAGGCAGTCAGATGAAAATATCTGCAACAGTGTAATACCACAATGTAGCAGAAATGGAAAAAGATTTGTTATGGCTAGCCTGGGTTTCCCCATGCTGCCTTGCGCGCAGCACGATTTTATTCACGCTGCTAGGCAGCCTGGATTCCATGGACTAGATTTTCGCCTCAGCGAGGGGACCAATCACAGAACGGGGAGGGAGCAGCAAGACGATGACGACGTCTATGCGACATATCAACATGTGCACTGCAGATTTACCTTCTACCCTCATGTTTGTCTTGCACAAACGGCAATAGTCGCTGAACGCCATCGTGTACACATAAATCTATGACCCATCGTCTTCTTCCTCGTCGAATTTCTGTCGCTCTACATACGTCATCTGGTATAATTGAAATGATTGGCTATGAGCTACGTACAGGCGCATTTGATAGACCTTCGTAGCGCCCAATAAACGGCTCTGGACATCTGGGCAACGTCTGGGCAACATGTGGTTCCCAGACCACGTCTCAATGAGACTGGTCTGACGTTAGCCAGGCTAAGTTTTGGCAGCTGTGAGGAGAAATTTTTGTCTAAAGCTCATTGTATGTTTTTATGGTACAATGAACTATTATGTCAAAAGATCAAACACAATTTGATTATTCATGTTATGACCATTTTAAAGTGCAAAGAAAAGTAAAATTTTCAAAAGTGTCCCACTTCACTAGAGATGGGAATTGATAAGAATTTAACGATTCCGATTCCATTATCGATATTGCTTATCGATCAGATTCCTTATCGATTCTCTTATCGATTCTCATTGGGTGAGGGAATAAGTACAAATTTGTTTGTTTGTATTAACTCGTTTTAATATCTGATCAGAAGACACAGCACAGAGCACATACACAAATTATGTGTAGCAACCTCAGAACAAACCTAAAAGTAGGTGAGCTACTTCTCAAAGGAAAGTCCAGGGACCTATTAGCCTAGGGCAGTGTTTCTCAACCAGTAGGCTATGCCATGGCACGCTAGTGTGTGCCTTGAAAGATTATCAAGAAGAATAAACTTTAAAAAAACAACAACAAAAAAACTGCCATTTATGTGCCATAAAAACGAAAAACACAGACTGAAAACAGTCAAGGAAGAGCTTGTGCCTTTTGGAATATTAACAGTGCTCATTTGGATTCAACCTGAAACAAAACGTGTGTGCACTAGTGAGTGAGCGAGAGTGTGTGTGCGCGCGCGTGTGTGTGTGTGTGAGCTTGCGTTTGTGAGTGAGCGCGAGATAGTGTGTGAGTGAGCATGTGTGCGTTTGTGTGTGTGTGAGTGAGCGCGAGAGAGTGTCAGTGTGCGCTAGTGAGTGAGCGAGAGTGTGTGAGCGCGAGATAGCGTGTGAGCGCTAGTGAGTGAGTGTATATGTGCGCGCGCGCGTGTGTGTGAGTGAACGTGTGTGCGTTTGTGTGAGTGAGTGAGTGCGTATGTGTGCGAGTGAATGTGTGTGAGACGGCACGCGATGGCTGGTCGGAAAGCAACATCCTGTCCCGTTAAAGGCCTCATTATACTTCTGCGTCGAACTTCTGCCTCTGCCATGTTTGCCGCGTTCTGAATCAAAACAACGCAGCGCGTGTGTGACGTCATGACACATTTGCAACGAGTGGAACCGATATGCGGAATCGATACGCAGGCATGCTAATGGTTCCAAGGAATTGATTCACTGGGCACCGGTTCTGAAGAAGAATCGGTTCTCGGTTCCCATCCCTACACTTCACTAATTTTCACTCTTTCACTACTATTTTGCGTAAATGTTACTTTATGCATGTAAAGTAGATATAAGACTGTTTTACTATTGTTACACATGGACAATTGTTAATTATTTTCTCACAGACTATTACAAATCTACTGTCTTTTTGGTTTCAGGCCAAAAGTGAATGTTTATATCCTGCACTATATCTTAATTGTATAAATATGTCAGGGACTTTTTTAAATTTAATTCTAAGGACATGCAAAAAAAGAAAGAAAAACTGAACAAATAAAAAAAGCCTGAAATAACAACACTTTATAATAGTCTTGCAGTTGCAGGAATCTAAAAATATTGTGCTATGGGAAGTGAAGGATGGCCCTTGGAACCGGAGTTCCTGGCCATTTTCAGCATGTGAATAGTTATGCTGATTCCTAGCTCAGACGTTGAAGAATTAGACTGATTACATTGGCAATACAATAGAGTGAATATGCTGATTTTGCTTGGTTTCTAGATAAGAATTAACTCCTCCTTGCTTTCGTATGATTTGTTTAAATTTGTCTCCACCCCAAGAAGTCCCTTCCCCTTAGAATGTATAAATTTCAATATAAACTGCTTTAAAGTTAGACTGATTTTGGACGAACCCGCAGCCGTGTTACAATAAATAACAACTTCTGAACGCGATCCCAACTGTCTCACTGGTCCTTGCTTCGATGAAAGAAAAACTTTACAGCAGAAGCTTAAATTTGTCTACTATTTGATCAAAGGACATCAAAATGGCGTTCAACGTATTTATACCAGTATTTTGCCACTGGTGTTGAAGAGAATTTATTGTAACAGGATTACTACAGCTGTCCTTACTTTGCTAGTCACTTACAAAATAATACACAAATAATAAATTTTGCAGTGAACATTCTGACAGAGACAGTTCTTAATCGTCTTATATTCGGGTATATACGGTAAGCTCAAACATAAAAACTTCTTAATGCGGATTTTAGTCATATAATGTTGTTAAAATGTTATATTTAGCATTTTATATTGAGCTATTTGACACAACTGCTTAGTATAATGTAAACATTCTTTATTCATATGATTATACCCCAAATCACATGAAAATCACATATAAAAACATATACCATTGTAATTGTGTGTTTTAGGGATGTCAATTTTCACAAATTCCCATGATCGATCGTCGTTTAAATTAACGATCAATTAATCGATTAATCGTCAGCGTCTGCTGCAGTGGCATGGCAACAGCATGACAGGGTCTGCAAATCCTGCTCAAAACACTATGTTCCTCACCAAATGAATGAGAATGGTTTTTAATCTAAATAAAGGGCTAATAGGATTGTAAAATGTTTCGATGTGATTATTAAATAATTTATTTAATTTAATGATCAATCAAATATAAGGACTATTACTAATACAACGTCACCAACGCCGCCTCAGATGCGTGCAGAATGTGTGACTGTTGTGGACGTGCTCTCCCTGGAACAACGCACTGAAGACAACTAAACCCAGTGCATTCACAACGATTTAATACATAGTGTTCTCATGATATGTAATACTGTATGTCAGTCCCAAATTATTAATCGTTATTATTAGTCGTGCATTTCTGTTTGAGCTGCGCGCGCTGAATGAATAGGCTACCGTTAAACTGGAGCACTTAGTTTGCTAGCGTGTTATTTAACTCAAAGAAATGCATCCTATATGAGATTAATCCGATATATTAAAAATAAACGTATTACAAATTATTTCTGCACAAAATGACGTGAATGTACAAGTGAACTTGCACTAAGTTAAGTGTCATTCAGAATGACTCATGTGGACGCGATCTTCCTGGAGCAACGCGACACGACAACTAAACTCAAATAATGCACAATGTTTTATAGCAATATTGTTCTCTTTATAATGTTATGTAATATGACAGTCCTCCCAATAGTCATTATTAGTCGTGCAGTGCCGTTTGAGCAGCACGCGCTGAATCTGATCACGCTTTACTACAGCGTTAATTCAAGGGGTACAAATGCATCCAATATAAGATAAATCAGATATAGATAGGCATACACAAAATAAACATATTAATACGACTTACATTTGCACAAAACAAAAGGCTGCGAATAAACATGCAAACTTAGTCCTAATGAAGGTGTTAAATGGTCCCAAACAAAACGCGCTCGCTTTGTTTCACGGTTGAGCAGCACGCACGCACATGGACCTGCTTAATCGATGGTTGATAAGCTGTATCGATTAAATGTATTATCGACAATTAATCGATCGTCGATTAATTGTTAACATCCCTAGTGTGTTTATTAGCTTATTGTTTCATGTGTAGAAATGTTTCTTTTGGGTTTGTTCTTCATGGAGCTGCAGAGGAAGAAGTGTACAGGACAGCGTAATGCAAAAGGGCTGGAATATCATCAAGTAAGATGATTGAAAGCTGTAGGGCGAGTTAGAGAGCGCTGAGATCATAACTGACACAAACCAGGAAGAGGATAGACCGATATAGCTGCGTACGCTGTTTGAGCTCTTCAGATTGCATAATTCAGTGTGAAATGAATAGAAATGGTATTCTGTAAGACAAAATAAATTGCAACAGTGATAATAAATCTATATTTCTCCAAATATGCACACTGTTGTACTAAGAGCTCTAGCGGAAGCTGTTCAGTGAAGCTATGTGAACACAAATAAACCAGAGCAGACGTGAGTGAATATGAAAGATCTTAATTATTATATTCTAAATATAAAAAATTACAGATTTTGCACTCATAACATATATTAAGAAATGAGTGTCACTGCAACCCAGTTTTATCATAAACAGTGGTCCAATATCGAAGCTTGAGTCTGATTTTTTTTTTTTTTATGAAATCAGATTTACAGTCCACTAACAACGTTTAAATGTCTTAGGGTGTATTCACACCAGGAAAGTCCGATAGTTCACTTGCTTTGGTCTGGACCAGTGATGCGCGGGTCAATGTATAAACAACCCGCACCCGACCGACGTTTTCAATAACCCGCCCGCAACTCGGACCGCAAAAAAAAGAAAGAAAATATTGTACCCGACCCGCTTCCTGACCCGCGTTTTTTTAAAGTAGCTATAGTAAATGCTCATCGCGTCATGGGCCATAGACGGAGGAACTAGGGGTGCGCATTTTTCTGAATGCTGTACGATATCGCCTAGTGTTTTGTAATAAAGGCTTGATTTATTCATTTAATTCGTTTCATTTTCTTAACAATTAAGATGCTGCATGTGTTTCCAGTCAAATCGAAGTGCGCGTTTCTCCCCCGACTTTCCCAACAAAAACCCCGCCCCCTAGCAAATACATAAAACTGACATTACTGAGCTATATGCGTTTAAAAGTAGCCTATTAAAATGGCACAATGGCATTGCTCAGTTCAACGTGTTGGGAAATCGGGCATTTTGTCCCGCGTCAGCTTTTATTCAAAAGTTAATAACGCGCTCAACATTCAGGTAACGTTAAATAAGGATTTCCCACTGTCATCTCTGTTGCAGACTGAGCTCGTGCGTCATCCTCGCGCAGTTATTCAGCCAATAAAGTGTACACCTATGTATTTCATAGAACATTGTGTCTAGTACTATATAAATTACAAAGGTTTAATTGGCATCTTTATTTCAAACTAACCGACCGACCGCGACCCGAATATCATTAAAAATATTTTTGGATGACTCGTAACCGCGGGTGACCGCGGGTGACCGCAGGCACCCGCTCATTTTGGATCAACCCGCGCATCACTGGTCTGGACCAAATATTTTTTTTTTGTTTTTTTGTTTGATACGGTTCGCTTTCACACTGCTCTTTTTGCAAGTGAACCAAAATGTGAAAACAAAACCACACGTGTGCTAAGGTCGTCCATTCATTGGACAAGGATTCTCAAGTAGGGAAATCAGGAAGTGCAAAAAAAAAGGCTCGGAGATATAAATAAAAAAACTTAAAAAATTTAAAAAATTTGGAGATATTTCGTACTGCAATATTTGTTCTTTTACTGTTTTTGTGTTATTCTCTACAAACGCAATATGAAGAAACTAATGAGTATCATATGACACAATGTCATTTATACGATGTTATAATTCGGATTTTGAGAAGACGACGATGTGCGCCTAGCCTACCATGGGATGCTGACAGTGGGTATAAAGTATAAAGTTTAGATTCATAGAGAGGGGCTATGTTCACACATTCAAATAATGATATTCTTATTGTATATACTGCTAACAAGTGCTGTCAACGTTAACGCTTGCGATTAAGTTTGACCAGTTTAACGTAAATTAACGCAGCACCCCCCCCACACCCACCATCCTTGTATTGTAACTATCGTTACATTATATGAACTCGCTCGTATTCATGCAAATGCTTTTAAAGCATTTATGCGCGATTAGACTAAAGAGAACGCTCTGTACACTGCAAAAAATGCTTTCCTTACTTAGTATTTTTGTTTTGTTTCCAGTCCAAATATCTAAAAATTATTAAATCAAGAAGCGTTTACTAGAGAAGTAAAATGACATAAGAAATTCTATTTTGTTTTAAGATCAAAATTAAGTAATTTAAGTAATTTTTGCTTAAAACGAGCAAAATTATCTGCCAATGGGGTAAGCAAAAAATTCTTGGTTTCCATTTGAATTAAGATTTTTTTTCTTGTTTTCCATTCGAATTAAGATTTTTTTTGCTTACCCCATTGGCAGATATTTGGACTGGAAACAAAACAAAAATACTAATTAAGAAAGTAGTTTTTGCAGTGTAGCCTATGTGAATGTCCTGATGCGCACACACTCATTCTTTCATTCCATTCCAATGATGCACTCACGACGCGCAGATTGGGTCGGTTCATGTTCACATCGTAAACGAACCGTACCAGAGTTTGTTTGGAACCGTACCGAGACCACCTCTTCAGCTGGGTCTCGGTTACGGTTGTTTGGTCCGCACCCGAGTTCGATTGCTGTATTCACACCTGCCCAAAAGATCCGCACCAAGGGGGGAAACGAACTAGAGTTCGATTGAATCGAACCAAACAAGGCAGGTGTGAATACACCCCTAGTCACAACTGAAAATAGTGATTTGTTCCTGAATTTTTTTTGTAGTTTTGTATTTACAGTCCTGTATAAGGGGTGCTGCAGGACCCTCCGCATCGCATATCCTTTGTCCCTGCTGCTGCTGTATCAAAAATCATAGAAATAAATCTAAAACATTTGTAAAAAATGAAGCACATTAACATTTACTGTTGTTGTAGATTATCTGGCTGTATGGTGACAGAGGAAGGTTGTGGTGCTCTGATATCAGCTCTGAGTTCAAACCCTTCACACCTGAGAGAGCTGGACCTGAGCTACAATCACCCAGGAGATTCAGGACTGAAGCTAGGGACTGATACACTCAAACATCTGCACAAACTCAAGTATGTTAAACAGAATTTAGGAATCATACTGTCTGATGTGTATCTTATTATATATGAATTTCTGCACCTTCCTGCTGTAAAGAACAGAGAGTGAATTGTCAACCAGCTTTATCTTTTATGGTGAAGAGGGTTAATCAAGGATGTCTTGAAGTCGTATGTGGACGGACACCTGCATGCCTTTAATCAAAGTCACAGCAAGTAATTGAACAGTGATGTACAAAGCTGACATAACTGCATGTGAAGAGAGACATGCAGTTCTTTCTCAGTAATTTGCATATTGCCATTTGTAATTTATAATCCTCGACTAGAAGTGCAGCTATACTAAATTATCACATTCATCTAATCTTTCCTAACGATCCGCTAGCTGCCCGCCCCATAAGCAAGCTGTCAAAAAAACGCGTCTCTGTAGGCAGCCTAGGCCTGAGATCTGCACACAAAAACAATTGCCTTTACCAACCACTCAAAACCAAAATAAATAGTGTTCAACAAATCCCCGACAGGGGCTGGGTGTTGTGAGGTTTTGCGCTCGTGCACTCAGCCCTCACAACACCCAGCCCCTGTCGGTGATTGGTTGAACACTTTATTTTGGTTTTGAGTGGTTGGTAAAGGCAATTGTTTTTGTGTGCAGATCTCAGAGCCTAGGCTGCCTACAGAGACGCGCTTTTTTGACAGCTTGCTTATGGGGCGGGCAGCTAGCGGATCGTTAGGAAAGATTAGATGAATGTGATCATTTATTTTTGCGCCTGAAATCGCTGATACAACCTTTAAAATGGTATGATTATCTTTTATGGTGAAGCTGGTCACTAGCCTGTTGTGGACACTAGCCTGCCTTTTAACCAAAGTCATGGTTTTTCAGATTAACAGCCTGTAATCTCACTGATCAGCACTGTGAAATTGTGGCTACAGCTCTACAATCATCAAACTCTCTCCTGAGAGAGCTGGACCTGAGTAACAATAATCTAGAGGATTCAGGTGTGAATCTGCTCTGTGTTGGACTGAAGAGTTCAAACTGTCAACTCCACATACTGAGGTATTTATTGGCGTATTCAACTCAATTTTGATAAGTACAGTGGGCAGCTTCCCTGTTAGCATTTTTCTGGATACAGACAGTACTTGGTGTGGACAAATGTAAATGTGCTCTATTATTTAATGACAAGTATAAAAAGAGCCACATACTTGTGAACAACTATCACAAAAAGTCATTGATGCTTGGGGAGGAATTAGATACTAAAAATAACCAAAAGTATTTACTTTTGAACAGGATCCTTTATCTAAATCAAGTTATTATTTTGTCTTTAAGATTATTTTGGCTTTAAGACCAAACAGAATTATCTAACTTTGCAAAAGTGATAATGCCCTTTCAACGTTAAAAATCCCCTTTCAGACATTAATTTTAGCAAATCAAAATGTGATTATTATTCATGAGCCTAACAGCCAACCAAACATTAGTGTGACAGATGCTATTAGCTACTGACAACATGCAATCCACCTAAAACATATCGAAAAAGAGAAGTCGTCTTTGACTAATGTAAGGTAATATTTTAACACCTTGAACTGCACCACCTTTTGAACCCAAACTATAAAAATCACATGCCTGGACTCAAACTTTGTCTTCCCTGAACTGTTTGGAGTATGTGCGTAGTTGTGGTATCTTTTGAAAGAAGACAATTGTAGTTAAAATATTAAGAGATTCAAATATTAGTCAATTTATTCTAAGTGAGTGCAAGCAGTTCTTAAAAAGTATTAGCGTAAATACATTCGCTTTTTCTCTGGTGATTTGAATTTGTTATCATTGTACGCTCCTGAGCATGTCATAAAACATGGCGTCGACTACCTATAATGCAATGACATAGTTTCCCAGACTCTATTAAAAAAGGCCTTATAAGCCTTAAAATTAAATTTTAAAAGCCCTACATATTCAAAATGATTTGTTAACCACCTATACAGAGTATATTTTAATGCCTAACAATTACCTTATCCATATCACATTTAATTGCAAAATTTTCTCCCTATATTTTAATGTTTTTAATCGAAAAAAACCAGTGGTTTTAAAACCACTAAAACCAGTGTGAAATCAATGTTAAAAGCAGGATTGAGAAAGCAACAAACTGCATCTATGGTTTAAACCCACTCGCTCACACACGCTGTACCAGCCCTCTCTCCTCATTGGATTAAAAAATAAGTCTGATGCCCCTTAGATTAGATTTTTTGTTGTTGTCAGTATGTAAGGATAGACACGGGTACAGTAGGTCTTTGATACTGTTAAGATTGACAGTAACAAACCCACCTTTATTATCTTTATTGTGCTTGATATAAAATAAAGGGTGCTTTAAAAAGTAATTGAAAGTCCTTGAACCTAGTCACCAAAGAGTGGGAACCCAATGTCTCAAGCACCATCAGCCAACAATTATCACAATTCTGTTTAAAATGTTTTTTTTTTTGCATTTTAATTTGTATATGGTTGCAACAAAATTTGGTTCTATTTTTTTTAAGTGCTATTGTTTTTGTATTTTTTAAATGCTTGATTTATATTTAAAATAGTCTCATATTGTGAAGAGAGGCTGATTAGATTTATAGCATGTTTCCATGTAAATTAATGTTTTAAATCAAAGTGGACATGTCTTTTGCATGTGTGTATTTTGGGTTGAGTGTATATATGTTAGTTGTCTCTGAACATCAGGACTACATGTGTGCTTAATAGACAAATAGCAATATACACTAGACCCGAGGTACCCAAACCTGTTCCTGTTGATCCACCTACCTGCAGAGTTCAGATGCAACCCTGATTCAACCCACCTGTGTGTTATTATCAAGTGCTCCTGAAGATCTTAATTAGCTGCTACAGTTGTGTTGATCAGTGTTGGAGCTGAACTTTGCAGGAAGGTAGATTTCTAGGAACAGTATTGGGTACCCCTGCACTAAACATAAATACATTTACTTGTATGCGTGTGCACATGTACATGGGTGGGATAAATTCACAGTATGTCCATCACTACTACACCACTGTAAATAATGTAAAAATAAAATAAACAAAACTGTGTTCAACTAACAAATAGATTATCACATTATCAGCATTATCTTTGAAACATTATAATTCTGTTTACAGTGCAATAGTATTGCAATAGTATTAGATTGCTTTATTGGATTTACATTTAAATAACAATAAAATAATAATAATAGTTGTTGTTTAGTCATTTTGAATGGTAGAAAAAATGGATTTCCTTGTTTTTTGTCTTTAGCTGATCACATATTGTTGAGAACATAAAATCTAAAATGTTAAATTTAAAATTAAAATGGACATATCCTATGTCCCTGCTGCTGTATCACAAATCCAAGAAAGAAAATCTAAAGAAAAATATTTTAAAAATGAAGCACACTAACATGAACACTTGTTGTTGTAGGTTATCTTACTGTATGGTGACAGAGGAAGGTTGTGCTGCTCTGGCATCAGCTCTGAGTTCAAAGCCTTCACACCTGAGAGAGCTGGACCTGAGCTACAATCACCCAGGAGATTCAGGAGTGAAGCTGCTCTCTGATACACTCAAGCATCTGGACAAACTCAAGTATGTAGAGCAGTGACAGTCATCATGTCTGCTGTGTGTTGTCGAGATAAGTTTTTTTTTTGTTTTTTTTTGGTTCTCACAAAAAAAGACTGCTCAAAAAGCCCAGATTAGGCCTATATTTATAATAAACAGCCTGTAATTAAACAGTGATGTACATGGCTGACAGTGTTTGAATAAAAAAAAAAAGATATATAACTGCATGTAAAGTGAGAAACACAATTCTGTAACAGTAATTTGCATATTGCTATTTAATATGTAAGGGATAATGTAAAGCGTAAATTGTAGAGCGGGATAATAACATTATCCCGCTTATTACATGGCTACCTAACAAATAAATCAATAATTTGACACAAAAAAAAGTTTATTGATTTAAAAATCAATTGTATTGTTTCCGCTAAAGAACACCGTGTCCATGGCAACGCTCTGTTTTTCATAGCAACAGTGTGTTATACTTAGCAGCGGTTATACTTAGCAGCGGTGTGTTATCAAGAAATAACAGACCGCATTCTACATTAGAATTCAACCAAGCCATATAATAAGAGATAATCCTCGACTAGAAGTGCATTACACGATATTAAGGCAAAGTACCACCTGACGCGAAGTGCATTAAAGCTGTATAATACACACCTAGCCATGGATTATCCCGCTTATGCCATTGTCTAGTGTTGCACGATATGTGTTGGGCAGTAATTTTCCGAATCAAATAGCTTTTCAGTAGCGAAGCTCTTTTTTTTATCGGTAGTAGTGCGGTAGCGTCCACACAAGCCACATTTTCCCAATAATTTCTAAAGCTCAAACTCAAATGGGAACTACAATTACTATCACTGATGCTGGATCAGTAAGTAACGGTGACTTCTTCTTCATGTTTTACGGCAGTTGGCAACCTTAGGGCCATATGATTTCATTCCTGCGATGCGGAAAACACGGACGGAATCACGGCATAAAAACGAGATTTTACTGTATAACGCAGAATTTCATGGAATTTGTCAGATCTTGAATGAAAAGTAGGTCAGTGTAACTTAAATGTAACGGTGTAACTTAAATAAAATCACGATATAGACTAGTGTCTGTGAATATTAAACCGCATAAAGACTATTTAAATAGGAATCATGCATGTTCTGCGTGTCTCTGTGAATGAATGGCGCAGACGTGCGCGGTTTCATTTACAACACACACACACACACACACACACACACACACACTGAGGCACCTATGGCGCTTGTGATGTTTTCAGCCTATATGAGAACATTAATGCTTGGACTTCATCTACACAGCCGCTCTAAGAGTCACTTCAGCCGCATTTTAGCTTCATTTCAGTAAAAAAACTATCATCATACATAAAAACACAGAGAGACTTAAAGGTCTACACGACAACCCGTCAAAATAAAAGGTTGGTTTATCCTTTGAAGAAAGTTTAGCTTAAATCATTACATTTTAAATCATTGGTTATTACAGTTTAATTAAACTTTTAATTAAAATGGAATCAATAAAACAAAACAAAAAAGAAAACAGAATTTGGTTTAAAAAAACAACAACAAAAAAACATATTTCTTAGTGCCCTAAAAATGTAATTTATTTTAAAATTGTAATCAATTATTGTTAAATTGTATAAGTTTCATGATCTCAATGAATTAGACATGCTTTTTGATTACTAAAATTAAATGTAACAATTAAAAAATGAGTCCAAAAAAATTTAACCGGAAAAAATACAGAATACAGAAAAATTAAAACGGAAAAAAAAAGAATTTGGAATGTGGGAAAAATTAAAGTGGATTTCATAGGGCCCTAAACCAGCTTTTTGGTGCATTACCACCACCTTCTGCTCCGGACAGTGACATGATGTACCAATCTCAATCCTTGGGCTGACACGTGAGAAATTTACTTACCGGTGTAATAGAAACATGCACACACTCTCGACGACACCTGGTTTTGTTATAGTTTTATATAGTTATATGGTTTTATATAGGTATAGTTTTGTTTTTTGTTTTTGTTTTTTTTTGTTGCCAAATTGGTTTTGAACAGTTGTTGAATTAAGAATTGAACTGACAAATTATGCCTGCCTATCTGTTTGCCTGACAGTTTTATTGATCACTGAGATAGCATTGACTTGGAATGAAGTTGGTTCAATATAAAAATGAAATTTAAAAAAATTGCTTAGATGTAGTAAACGTACTCGGTTACTAACGTAACCTCGGTTCTCTCTAGAGGAACCTAAAGTAAAACGCCGTGCTTGCTGGTATCCGACACCATAGACCCAGAGCGATCAGCTGGGGTTCATACAGTGCATAATCACCCAGGGGACTCACAGGGAATCCTGAAAGAAGAGGGTTTTAGCCACTATCTTCCAAAAATGGCGGCTTTAGAGCAGCCCTGCTATTTACAATAGCCATATATCACAAGACTGAACATTTTCAGTCTAACAACTTTTGGCCATACTAGACCGACAGTAACCTGGCTTGAACCTCTAGGTCAGTGGTTCTCAACCTTTTTTTTCAGTGGGCCGCACTATGTCTAAGTTCAAGTTTCACGGGCCGCATATAATTTACATTTGACGTCACCAATGCAAACTAACCAGATATATTAAGGTATCTAAATGATTACAGTTAGATTTATTATTATTATTATTAGAGAGTATAATTCTACTTACCATTAATGGGACACCTGATGTTGTCGGGAGCAGACCAATTTGGTGAAATTTGGCTCAAAAGGAGTAACAGCACAATGAAGTTGCGACTGTAAGTTGCAGTCTGTAAGACGCGCACGGAAACGTGACTTGATGCGCACCATTGCAGAAAATGTGCGTTCGCAAATGTATGTCGACCCAAATATGGAAAGCACTTTTGAACTTAATAATCTGAGGTTTTGTCCAGAGATGTTTCGCCACATTTCTGTAACTGAGGATGACTGTTGCGCGGTATGGCTGTGTCCTCTTGCCTGAACGTCCATCAGTTCATCTTCGAGTGCGCGGCGGGACAAACCGAAAGTTGCAGCCAAGTCCTTGATTTTTTCCACAGGGAAAGTCAATGGCTCTCTGATGAAATGTCCTGCAGATTTTATTCTCTCAAAATCAGAAAAACGAGAGGTGAATTTTTCCTGCATTTGACTGACAGTTTTAACAAATCGTTCTTTCTGTTGTATGTCCAGTACACCCTCACACGCGTCATTCAGAAGTGGAAAGTGAGTTAAATCATCATCTTTGAGTTGTGCAGTGTACAGCCCTAGCTTCATTTTGAAACTCTCAACACAGCCCAACAGGTCATCAACATGTTTTTCGTCACCTTGAAGTTGTAAGTTCAGCTTGTTTAGGTGAGCTGTGACGTCTGAAAGAAAAGCAACGTTTGTTTTCCACTCATTGTCTCTCAAGACTGGAAATCTTTCTCCCTCGCCGATGTCATTAAGAAAGTTTACTATCTTGGGGAGTACAGCCAGAAAGCGATGCAAGACTTTCCCACGACTTAACCATCTCACTTCACTGTGCAGAATGAGGTCTCCGTAAGCACTGTCCAGTTCGCCCAACAACGTAATAAAACCTAGAGTCTAGGTTATAAAACCTTATAAATGTAGACTGGGAGGCCCAGCCTGCCGCCATACAGATATCTTGCAAGGAAATCCCACTTGACCAGGCCCACGAAGAAGCCATGCTTCTCGTGGAGTGCGCTCTGACACCCAAAGGGCATTGTATGCCCTTGGTTGTGTAAGCTAGAGCTATAGCGTCCACAATCCATCTGGATAGGCTCTGTTTCGAAGCGACTAGTCCCTTAGAACGCCCGCTGAACGAAACAAAGAGCTGCTCCGTCTGTCTGAAGGCAGACGAGCGAGACACATTAGCTCTTAATGCCCTGACCGGGCAGAGAAAACTTTCGTCCTCATTTTCGTCCTCATTTTCCCCAGTGACCGGTAGGGCAGACAGGGAAATGACCTGTGCCCTAAACTGTGTATTTAGGGATTTTGGAACATAACCATGCTTAGGTTTGACTATAACCCTAGAGTCATTAGGCCCAAACTCCAAGCACGTAGCACTCTCTGAGAGCGCGTGTAAGTCCCCAATGCGCTTCACTGAAGCGAGAGCCAGAATAAACACCGTCTTGAACGACAGGTGTTTAAGATCAATCTCCTGTAAAGGCTCAAAAGGAGGACCTTTCATGGCTTCCAGCACCGTAGAAAGGTCTCATATAGGGACTGTGGGAGGTCTGGGGGGATTCAGTCTCTTAGCTCCTCTAAGGAACCGAATTACTAAATCGTTCCTTCCTATAGACTGGCCAAGCGCTGTTTCAGAGAACGCTGCTATGGCCGCCACATATACTTTGAGCGTGGAAGGGGACCTCCCCTTATCCAGCAGCTCTTGTAGGAAGGAATCCGCAATCCGGGGGTGACACGCCACGAGCTGTGCACCAACCAGAAAATACCGACCATTTAGAGGCATAGAGACGTCGCGTAGACGGAGCTCTGGCCTGCGTGATCGTGTTTAACACTCCCTGTGGGAGGTCAGCAGATACCCGTTAATGGCCCACACGTGAAGGGACCATAGCTCTGGGTGAGGATGCCAAATCGAACCACTGGCTTGAGAAAGGAGATCCTTCCTCAGAGGCACTGGCCACGGGATGGTGATTGCTAACTGCATCACAACTGGGAACCAAGGCTGGCTCGTCCAGAGTGGCGCTACTAGCAGCACTGAGCATCCTTCCTCCCTGATCCTCTCCACCACCTGGGTTAGGAGGGAGACAGGGGGAAAAGCATAGAGAGGACGATGAGGCCACGAGTGGGTCAGAGCGTCCTCGCTCTTCGAGAAAAATTCTGGACAGTGAGCGTTTTCCTGAGACGCAAACAGGTCTACATCCACTCTGCCGAATTTCTTCCACAGCAGCCGTACTGTCTGTGGGTGCAAAGACCATTCTCCTGTCGGAACGTGGTTCCTGGACAGTCTGTCTGGTCCAACATTCAGGAGCACCGGCACGTGCGCTGCTTTCAGCGAGAGCAGGTTGCTGCATGCCCATATCAGGAGGCATCTGGTTAACCTGTACAGAATCAGGGACCTGAGGCCGCCCTGGCGATTTATGTAGGATACCACTGATATGTTGTCTGAACGTACCAGGACGTGGCACCCCGTAATCAGGGGACGAAAGCGCGTGAGCGCTTTGCTCACTGCTAACATCTCGAGGCAGTTTATACACTGTGAGACACTCTCCTTTTTTTGGGTACCAGGAAGTATCTGCTGTAAAGCCCCCCTTAGCTTTGAGCTTGAGATAAGGGTTCTATAGCCCCTTTGCTCAGTAGTTTCTGAATTTCGGATATTTTAGTCCGGCATTGTATCAAAATGATCAAAATCGTATAGTCAAAATTGTGGTATCGTGACGTCACTGCCAGGGTCATTTGCCAGCATTGACGAGTAAAGGTGGTCAATAGTATTTGCGCACAAAAATTACTGGAAGGGTAAAAATTTCACTTTTGTTAGTTATTTTGGCTTCGAGTTGTTAGATCTATTATTCTACATGCTTTAAATCAGACAGAGATAAAAGAGTGCATTAAAGGGCACCTATTATGACATTTAAAATGTTCCTAATGTTGTTTTGGGAGTCCCCAACAACAGTTTTACATGCATGCAATGACAAAAAACACTTTTGTTGTCGTATAATATGCATTTATTTTTACCTGATTTGCTCACCGACTCCCAAATGATTCGTTCAACGACTCATTTTTCAAACCCCTCCTTTGCGTGAGGCTAATCTGCGTTGATTGGTCAGATGACCCAGCAGTGTTTACAGAGATAATACTTATTGTTTAACACGGAGTACAATGATGCTTTTATCAATTAAATTGTGTTATAATAATGATTATAGTCCACTGCTTTGTAGTTTGTAGTAAAAAACTAAAAATACGATAAAGAATTTAATGTTATGTTAGCGTGGTATTACTCTATTCTTTAAGACAACTCCGAAAACAACGACAAACACTTCACATATCTCAATACAATTGCCATTGAAGACCTAGAAGCTAAACGGTGCTTACTCAACAAACAAAATAATAATTAAGCATGCTACATAAAACATAAAAGCAACAATTATTAATAACACTTACAGGTTGTGATACGGAGGAGGAAGCTGATGCAAATACACTTGGAACTGAACCTTCCTTCAATATCAGCCGGCTCGCGAATCCCAGTTTGATTGCATTTAAGTTGGTAAAGCAATCGTCTTCAAAATGGCGCGAACAAAGCACAAGGCTCGGACTATACTTCTGTGGTATAGTTGTATATATGAATATGAAAAAAGTTTGCTTTTGAGTCGCACTTCAGAACACAGCGTCTCGTCGCCATGATATTTTCCATGGCCTTGGAGCGCAATAAGTGGGCGTATCGTATTCAAATACCTTGACAAGTTGACGTCATCTAGTCAGAGAAAAAGCTTCGGTCTTCTAACGATTCATAAAAATGACTCAGAGTCGACTCTTACTTTTGAAAGACAATAACTTTATATACGGTGCACTTTCATATTTCAAACTTTGCAGGATGTTTTTGTTCACTTAGATCTTTGTTACACACTACATGAAAGGTAAATTTCAAAATTCCATAATAGGTGCCCTTTAAGATAAAATTTACATTTATATTTATGTATGATGCCTTTATCCAAACCTACTTAGATTGCATTGAAGGTACACATTTACATTTGATCAGTTCTTGCTTTCCCTGGGAATCGAACCCATGAGCCTGGGGTTGCTAGCGCCATGCTCAACTCTTTGATCATTTGTTTGATATTTGAATAGATTAGCGAGAGAGAGATCCTGAATGTTTCGGTGTGTGCATGTGACAGCAAGAGAGAAAAACCTTATGTATGTATAATGTTCTGGTGCTGAAATTATGTTATACAGTTGCTAGGGTGCTCTAAATGGTTGCTAGGAAGTTGCCAGACCTAAAGCTTACTGACAGCTGAAGTCAAAAGAGCCCACCCACATGTCTACAATATTCTGATGCTGAGAGATGTCATGTATGCTTCATTGCATGGATACTAGGGTATTCTGTGTGGTTACTAGGTGGTTGCTAGGGTGTTCTGAGTGGTTGCTAGAGTGTTGCTTTGCATTTGCTAAGGTATTCTGGGTGGTTGCTAGGCTGTACTAGATGGTTGCTAAGGCATTGGTAGGGGGTTGCTAGGGTGTTGCTTTGTGGTTGCTAAGGTATTCTGGGTGGTTGCTAGGGTGTTCTGAGTGGTTGCTAGAGTGTTGCTTTGCAGTTGCTAAGGTATTCTGGGTGGTTGCTAGGTTGTACTAGATGGTTGCAAAGGCATTGCTAGGTGGTTGCTACGGTGTTCTGAGTGGTTGCTAGGGTCTTCTAAATGGTTGCTAGAGTGTTGCTTTACGGTTGCTAAGGTATTATGGGTGGTTGCTAGGCTGTACTAGATGGTTGCTAAGGCATTGGTAGGTGGTTGCTAGGGTGTTGCTTTGTGGTTGCTAAGGTATTCTGGGTGGTTGCTAGGTTGTACTAGATGATTGCTAAGGCGTTGCTAGGTGGTTGCTATGGTGTTCTGAGTGGTTGCTAGAGTGTTGCTTTGCGGTTGCTAAGGTATTCTGGGAGGTTACTAGGGTGTATTAGATGGTTGCTAAGACATTGCTAGGTGGTTGCTAGGGTGTTCTGGGTGGTTGCTAGAGTGTTGCTTTGCAGTTGCTAAGGTATTCTGGGAGGTTACTAGGGTGTACTAGATGGTTGCTAAGGCAGTTGCTATGGTGTTCTGGTTTGTTGCTAGGGTGTTACTATGCATTTGCTAGGGTGTTTCAGGGTGGTGGCTTGGCAGTTGCTAGGATGTGCTGGGTTGTTGCTAAGACGTTGCTATGTGGTTGCTATGTGTCACAGGTAGTTCCTATGGATTTTCTAATACATCAGTATAAAGTAACTATGGTGTTCTGGTTTGTTGCTAGGGTGTTACTATGCATTTGCTAGGGTGTTCGGGGTGGTGGCTAGGCAGTTGCTAGGATGTGCTGGGTTGTTGCTAAGACATTGCTATGTGTCACAGGTAGTTGCTATGGATTTTCTAATACATCAGTATAAAGTAACTATGATGTTCTGGTGCTGAGGTATGACTTTTCATGTTCCTGTACTGTTGCTAGGGTGATCTGGATGGTTGCTATGGTGATGAAGCACTTATTAGGGTTATACTTATACAGCATTTCAGAATGGTTGTAAACAATAGGCACCGAGACACTTCCGGGTGGCAGAACGCGATCGGCAGTGCCGTCGCAGGTGGGGTGCGAGGCCCTGTGCGAACTTGAAATGCGAGGCCCTGCTCTTTGATGTGGAACAGTCACGCATAACTGTTCTAGTTCTATTGCACGCATAATCTCGCTCGACTCGCTGCAATACTTTTTTATCAAGTAGAATAATACAACATAATCATGAACATAGTCTGAGGCGCCGCAATAGGGCAGGCAAGACGGACTATTGCCTGGGGCCCCGCATTTTAAGGGGGCTACCGAGGGCTGATAATTTAAACAATCAGAAATGTTAATATAAAAACGCAGCAACATCTCTGCATCCCCCTCAGTTGGGCCCCTCTCTCGCTACGCTCGTTATGCTTTTACCTTTTTCAAACTGGTGCAGCGCTTACTCGCTGTAGGTAGAAAATGCATGATTTTATTTGTTAAACATGAAAAGGAATTATCCGTCTGGCATGGCAGCTCGCTCTAACTTTAACCTAGATAGGCCTTAATGTTCGCTAGTATAGGTGCATATCCAAGTGATTGTGCGGAGACGTGGAGCGCGCACTGCGGCAGGCGTCGGCGCGAACACTTTCATTTTCCTATCAACAGTGGAAACAACTTTAAATAGGCTACTCAATCTTTTCTGGTCATACAGAAAAGAATAATGCATCAGTCGCAAGTACTTTTATTTGTGTAAACTCTCAACAACAAGAAAACGTTGTGCTTTTGTAAAATAAAATAAAACAAACAGGGCCGAGCGCATCTCAAAAATGCGCAAACTGGAGCGCGTCTCAAAAATGAACTGAAACACAGTGTATAGCCTCAAAAACATGATGAATATTTCTATATAAAGCTTGAAATGTCCGCTTTTAAACGAAAAAATTCGAATCGAAAGCAAATACCGGCTGATTAGGCTGTAATCCATAAGGTGCATTTCTCTCTAAAGGCATATCCACTTTACAGCGGAGATGTATATAGATATGTTTGCAGCCGACACTGATTTAAAAATATATTTTTTTTATTAATAAACAATAAAAATGCCTCGTTATTTTTTCATACATATTATCATTAGCCTGCTTTGGGGCAAGATTTATGCATGCGCTTGAGCGCGGAATAGGCTATTCCTCCATGCACTCAGTAGCCTATTTAAGCAGAAATTAATATAAACGTGAGATTAGTTGACTAATTGCTTAAATGAATGACTACTAGTCGACTATAAAAATCTTTATTCTATGGAAATTCTAATCAATGCATTTAGGCTAGTTGACATTTATTTAATTTAGTTGAGTTAACAATTAGTTAATAAACTAATAAAATTATAAAACAAAGATAAAACAAAGATTAAATTAAGATGCAAACGATATATTTCTATATAGCATTACATTGCGTGTTCCACCACAAAAGACAAAATTAAAAATAATAATAGTAATAATAAAAAACGCAAGATTGCGAGGCCCCCTAGTGGCGCGAGGCCCTGTGCGGTTGCACAGTTCGCACAGCCTATGCGACGGCTCTGGCGATCGGCTTCTACCGACTAATGCCTAGTTCACACTACAGGATTTTAAGCCTGATTTAAGCCCGATTTGCAAATCGTTGAGCTCGCCGACAGGTCGGGTTGTTATCGCGTGCAAATCGCGGGGGATTAGCGGCCGATGAACGCTCGCCAATCTGTTAGTATGAAAGAGCCAACAACGCATCAAAGACGCTCGCAGACGCCTCGCGGACGCGTCGCCGAGCCCAGAAAAATATCTAGCATGCTAGATATCTGGAGCTGTCGCACGACTCAAACACATGTGATGCCATGAGCTACAGCCAATCAGAGCAAGGCATGGGTTGAGGTCACTAGGAAAATACCGTTTATATACTGTCTATGGGATTTATTTATTTTTTTTCAGAGCAAATCATCGCGCAAACAGTTTGCAGCACTAATTTCTTTCTGACGTCCATATTCAAACTCGCGTGTTGTGCACTTGTGTTCTTCTTCGCTGGGTAGTGGCGCGCGTGCTGTATCATTTCCGGTTCGTTTTATCGCGTGATTTCTTCGTGATAAAACGTGGTTTGTAGACAAGATAGAATCGTTGGCTGACAGAGTTGTTGTCACCTCGTGTAGTGCGTTACCTCCTGTTGCGGATCAATCATGTTGTGTCGTGTGGTGTGAACAGCTCAACAACTTGAACACTCCTGATTTCACAGAGAGCAAGTCATGTAGTGTGAACTGCACAGTTCAGCCCGACGTTTTAAAATCCTGTAGTGTGCACTTGCCTTCACTGGAGAGATCGAGCCGGCGACTGGAACTGTTACACAGTTAAAAACATTGTTGTTGATCAAAGTTGAAACGATGATGAGAACGTGTTGTGTTTGGGGTTGCGCTGCCAGATATACAGATATATTACCTTTCTGCTGCCAACCCTGCTTGCCCTTCAACTCTGCTTCGTGTAACGTTATTCTCAACACGTCCAGATCACAGCAGAGCGTTTATCTTCAGCCGGGGAAACTCGAGGCTAATATTATAAACTTCTCTTTTGAAGATCAGACTCATTGCCAGTCTGGAGTAAAAGAAGCTGAACTCTCACGCATTGACCGGAGACTCACTTTCACACG